>NC_037682.1:77119297-77294651 GCF_003255815.1 Theropithecus gelada | reverse complement strand
TTTTTTATTTGAGACGGAGTCTCGCTCTGTCGCCCAGGCTGGAGTGCAGTGGCCGGATCTCAGCTCACTGCAAGCTCCGCCTCCCGGGTTCCCGCCATTCTCCTGCCTCAGCCTCCCAAGTAGCTGGGACTACAGGCGCCCACAACCGCGCCCGGCTAATTTTTTGTATTTTTAGTAGAGACGAGGTTTCACCGTGGTCTCGATCTCCTGACCTTGTGATCCGCCCGCCTCGGCCTCCCAAAGTGCTGGGATTACAGGCGTGAGCCACCGCGCCCGGCCAGTTTTTTGTATTTTTTAATAGAGACGGGGTTTCACCGGGTTAGCCAGGATGGTCTCGATCTCCTGACCTCGTGATCCGCCCGTCTCGGCCTCGCAAAGTGCTGGGATTACAGGCTTGAGCCACCGCGCCCGGCCTCTTTCTTTCTTTCTTTCTTTCTTTCTTTCTTTCTTTCTTTCTTTCTTTCTTTCTTTCTTTCTTTCTTTCTTTCTTTCTTTCTTTCTTTCTTTCTTTCTTTCTTTCCACTTTAAGTTCTGGGATACATGTGCAGAACATGCAGGATTGTTACATAGGTATACATGTGCCATGCTGATTTGCTACACCCATCAACCCATTATCTACATTAGGTATTTCTCCTCATGCTGTCCCTCCCCTAGCACCCCATCCCCCAACAGACCCCACTGTGTGATGTTCCTCTCCCTGTGTCTATGTGTTCTCATTGTTCAACTCCCACTTATGAGTGAGAACATGAAGTATTTGGTTTTCTGGTCTTGTGTTAGTTTGCTGAGAATGCTGATTTCCAGCTTCATCCATGTCCTTGCAAAGGACATGAACTCATCCTTTTTTATGGCTGCATAGTATTCCATGGTGTATATGTGCCACATTTTCTTTATTCAGTCTATCATTGATGGGCTTTTGAGTTGGCTCCAAGTCTTTGCTATTGTGAACAGTGCTGCAATAAACATATGTGTGTATGTGTCTTTATAGGACAATGATTTATAATCCTTTGGGTATATATCCAGTAATGGGATTGCTGGGTCAAATGGTATTTCTAGTTCTAGATCCTTGAGGAATTGCCACACTATCTTCCACAGTGGTTGAACTAATTTACACTCCCACCAACAGTGTAAAAGCATTCCTATTTCTCCACATCTTCTCCAGCATCTGTTGTTTCCTGACTTTTTAATGATTGCCACTCTAACTGGTGTGAGATAGTATCTAATTTTCGTTTTGATTTGCATTTCTCTAATGACCAGTGATGATGGATTTTTTTCATATGTTGGCTGCATAAATGTCTTCTTTTGAGAAGTGTCTGTTCATATCCTTTGCCCACTTTTTGATGGGGTTGTTTGATTTTTTCTTGTAAATTTAAGTTCTCTGTAGATTCTGGATATTAGCCCTTTGTCAGATGGGTAGATTGCAAAATTTTTCTCCCATTCTGTAGGTTGCCTATTCACTCTGACGATAGTTTCTTTTGCTGTGCAGAGCTCTTTAGTTTAATTCAATCCCATTTGTCAATTTAGACTTTTGTTGCCATAGCTTTTGGTGTTTAAGTCATGAAGTCTTTGCCCATGCCTCCGTCCTGAATGGTATTGCCTAGGTTTTCTTCTAGGGATTTATGGTTTTAGGTCTTATGTTTAAGTCTTTAATGTATCTTGAGTTAATTTTTGTATAAGGTATAAGGAAGGGGTCCAGTTTCAGTTTTCTGCATATGGCTAGCCAGTTTTCCCAGCACCATTTATTAAATAGGGAATCGTTTCCTCCATTGCTTGTTTTTGTCAGGTTTATCAAAAATCAGATGGTTGTAGATGTGTGGTGTTATTTCTGAGGCCTGTGTTCTGTTCCATTGGTTTATATATCTGTTTTGGTAGCAGTACCATGTTGTTGTGGTTACTGTAGCCTTGTAGTATAGTTGGAAGTCAGGGAGCATTATCCTCCAGCTTTGTTCCTTTTGTTTAGGATTGTCTTGGCAATGCGGGCTCTTTTTGGTTCCATACAAAATTTAAAGTTGTTTTTTCCAATTCTGTGAAGAAAGTGAATGGTAGCTTGATGGGGATAGCATTGAATCTATAAATTACTTTGTGCAGTATGGCCATTTTCACGATGTCAATTCTTCCTATCCATGAGCATGGAATGTTTTTCCATTTGTTTGTATCCTGTCTTATTTCCTTGAGCAGTGGTTTGTAGTTGTCCTTGAAGAGGTCCTTCACATCCCTTGTAAGTTGTATTCCTAGATATTTTATTCTCTTTGTAGCAATTGTGAATGGAAATTCACTCATAATTTGGCTGTCTATTATTGGTATATAGGAATGCTTTTGATTTTTGCACATTGATTTTGTATCCTGAGACTTTGCTAAAGTTGCTTATCAGCTTAAGGAGATTTTGGGCTGAGAGAAAATGGGGTTTTCTATATATAGAATCATGTCATCTACAAACAGGACAATCTGACTTCCTCTCTTCCTATCTGACTACCCTTTATTTCTTTCTCTTGTCTGATATGCATGATTTTTTTCTTGATCCCTTTGTGGGTCTCATGACAGGGTGCCTCATTTACTCAGCCCGCCCCACTCAACCCCTTGTGGTAGGGAGCACATAAGCAAACAACTATGGGAACTGGCTGGCTGCTTTGGCACTGGCAAGAGGAACTCCGCTTACTTGGGCCCACCATGATCTACCTCACATGGGAGAGATCACATAGGCAAGAGAGTGCAGGAACTTGCCAGACACTTTGGCCCTTACAGGAACAAATTCCATGCAGGCCCTGTGGCAGTGTCCAGGTTGGGGGGCCCATGACCCCAAGGCCTCAGAGGGCATGTTACGATGGTCTCTTAGCTGCACTGTCTACAGACAGCAGTGTGTTATCAGCTCAGTGGCCTTTTGCCTTGTTGCGTGGAGTGGCTGCCCTCTGTCAGTGAGGGCAAAGGGCCAGTGTAACAGCCTTTTTGTGTACCCACATTTGGTGGTTCCTAAATTCTTTTCTGGTATCCAAGAGAATGAGGTAATGTGGTCGAATCAAAGGATGGTGAATGGGGAAAATTTAATTGAGCAATGAGAGAAGCTTTCAGCAGAGAGGGAAGCTGGAAAGGGAATGGGAAGGGCAGGTCACTCTTTCCTGAAGTCAGGTTGCCTCTCTGCCTCTCTTCTCCAATGTCAAGTTGCCTCTCTCTGACGTCCAGCCACTTCTTCTCTCTACTGACTAAGTCTGGGGTCTTTATAGGCACAGGATGGTGGGTGCAGCAAGCCATTGGTAGTTTTGGAAAAGACAACATTTGATTGGTAAAAAGACATTAATCAGAAAGAACCAATCAAGAGAGCAGGCTAACAGGAATAGAAGTTTTCACTTTGGGCTGCAGGTTTCAGGCTATATTTGGCTTAAAGGTGGGGTTTCCATAGGGACCCACCACTGTCTGCCTAGAGTTTCTCTGCCTCCTGCCTCTATCAGTATGTAGTGGGGGCCAGAGTGCTGCCATGGAAGGAACATAGGCCTTGGAGCCAAATGGGCTAAAGTAGGAATTCTGTTTCCCCTATTTACTGCAATGTGGTTTTGAACCTGCCCCGCTTAAACTGTACAGAAAGATAAAAAAATTTGCCTTTATGATTGTTTGAAGATGGAACTGATATATGTGAAACATCTAATTTGTTTTGGTTTTGACGCATAGTGTGTGTTAAATAAATGGAAGTTATGTATATGACAGTGTCTGTTTTTAAGAAGCTCCTAGTTCAGTGGGGTCATGCAGATATTCAGTCTATACTGTAATATGATGTCATAATATAGATAGTACATTAGTCCATATCATAGGAAAGAAAGGGCTTCTCAGAGAAGGCATCTTAAGAAAAATATTGAGGAATGTAATAGGAGCAAATAGAGTAGGAACAGTTTATAGCTGAAGGAGTAACATTTGCAAATACATGACATTTAAAAGACAGCATGTCTTGTTTTTACTAGGAGCTACAAGTAGCTCTGCATGGCTAGAATGTAAGTGGAGGATGGTAGAAGGTAAGACTGGATCATAGACAGGATCAGATTAATAACCTTACGTAATCTCTAAGGACTTAGATAGTATGAACTCCAAGATTTTAAGAACAAATTCAAACAGAAGTTCAATGTCAATAACTGTTGATTGTTGGGAAACTACATCCTTGAGACCTGAAAGAAATGTTTCTTGTGAAAAACCTCTGGAGGCAAATACTGATTTTGAGAGAGAAAGATGCTTAGTACCCTGTAGTTTGAGAAGACTACACTCCTGGGGTGGCTGGGAGGTTCCATGTGGATACATGGCCCTCATTAATAGCCCTTATTATGGGTTTGTTGACTAGCAGTACAGCAAAACTGAGTATTAATCACTTTCAATCAAAAGTGTATCTAATGATGGCTGGCAACCTAAACACCTGTCCTGTTGATTAGGACTTCACCCCCATCTTAGTTCTTGAAATATTATTGTTTTGATGGTGAGAAGAAGGAAGATTAGATAAACCTAAGGGGGAAAATGCCAAAGTAAAGGAAAGTATTTCACCAAAACACCTAGAACATCAGGCTTAAGTTGGCCATTTGTACCTGTTTTCCCCTGAGACTTGTCCCTGGTTTCTGCTTTGTTTCTAAGGGCCAAGCTGGGAGAAAAAGGATATTCTCAGAAAGGTGGAGGATATAGGTTTTTCTTACTGCACTGGATACATGAGAAAAGAAACTCCAAAACGTGATTCCTCTGTGGAGTCCTAATAAGATAAACAAGAAATAACAAAGAAGAGGTGGCAGGTGGGGGAGAACAATTGTCTGCAAGACAGCTAACCACAAACCCATTGGCACAACATCCTGTTCCCAAATACCTTGCTCTACACATAACCCTAGCAGCACAACCTTATCTACACATAGCCCCTCCAGCACGACCCTATAAAATTTCCCTTCAGCCCCTGCCTCTTTGCAGACAGCACCTTCTCTGCTGTGATGCCTGTTGCTTCCTTGGAATGTACTTTCTCTCTAATAAACTTGCTTTCTTTAACTCGCTATTGTTTCAGTAACTGTTACCACCTATGACGTCAGCTTCAGCCAGATGCACCTGACATTTTGGTGACCCGTATGGGGACCTCTCCCCTATTCTCCCCCTTTCCTGTTTTCCAACTCCAATCTCTCATTGGACAGCGTTCAAGCCTGGAGACAACTGATGGTCCTCAGCCATGGCTATTCCCCAGGGGATCAGAAGGTCCCAGTGGAAAGAAGTCTGAACACTGCCACTCAATAGGGTGAGAGTTTAGAGTTTACTTTTCTTTCCAGTCTTCCAGCAGACAATATCTAGCATCCCTCTGGCAACTGATGGCAACTGACCAGGGCCATTCCCTGGTGTAGCCCGAAGGTCAAGGGGTGAATAGGTTTTGCTGTCTTGCCGGAAGGCAGGAAGACTCTCTCCTATCCTTTCTGGTCAAAAGTCCTCAATCCCTCTGTGTGGCACAATTGGCAGTGGCAGCTCAACCAGGGCAAACCCACATGCGTTCTGGGGGAACTTAGACCCCCTCTCTCACTCCAAACTTTCCCATGAAGAGAGCCAGCTAGTCATCCTGCTCTGGACGTTTTAAGCCAGGTGATCTCAAACAGCATTGGAATGATAAATCTTCCCGGAACCTTTTCTTCTTGTACCTGGATTGAGCACCCTGCATAATTCATACCTGGACTGACCTGGGACTGCTCATGCAGTATTCATCCAGTGTAAGGCCCTAGTGCCAGGAGATCCTTTCCAATAGATGGGACACCCTTTGGAAAGTGCATCTTGGAGTCCCTCAGCAGACGTAAGTGGAACCCCCTTTTCCTGGCGGGATGCCCTGAGAGAAATTGTGATTCAGGTCCTCAGCGGGCATTCTTTTTGGTCCCACCATGGGACAAAGCCCTTCCATTCCTCAGACTCATCCCTGGGCTCCATTCTCAAACATTGGGATAAATTTGACTCTCAGACTCTCAAAAAGAAATGTCTAATATTCTCATATAATATAGCATGGCTGTTCCCAGACCAAACTGAAGTTGGGCTGCTTATTCTCGTGGCTCAATAATGAGATGCAGATGAACTGGGAAAGAAAGGAGCTTATTACTGTAACCAGGTACAGGGAGAAGGCCTGGAAAATATCACCAGACCAATTTAAAATTACAAAGTTTTTCCAGATCTTATATACCTTCTAAGCTATATGTCTACGTGTAAGTGTGCGTTCATCTACAGATAGACGTGGTTAACTTTTTCTAATCTGGCACTAAGATCTGAGTCCTGAAGACCTTCCTCTGGAGCCTTAGTAAATTTACTTAATCTAAATGGGTCCAGGTGCTGGGGTGATTACCCTTATCTTGTCTCTTGCTAAATCATGGAGGTTTGGGGAGTTCCTTCAGACTCTCAATAAACTTGTTTGTGGAAGTACGGGTGGTTTCTTCCGACTTCCAACAAACTTATTTAGTCCTAAACAGGTCCTATTAAGAACTCTTTCATTATGTTTCATGCTTCAAGGCCCAGGAAAGGCCAGGGCAAAACTCTTGGTGGGCTTTTGTTACATTCTAGTCTTTGTATAAGGGCACTGGCTCTATCAGCTTTTTTTTTTTTTTTTTTTTTTTTTTTTTGAGGCAGAGTCTTGCTCTGTTGCCCAGGCTGGAGTGCAGTGGCGCAATCTCGGCTCACTGCAAGCTCCGCCTCCTGGGTTCATGATATTCTCCTGCCTCAGACTCCCAAGTAGCTGGGACTACAGGTGTCCATCACCATGCCCGGCTAATTTTTTGTATTTTTAGTAGAGACGGGGTTTCACTGTGTTAACCAGGATGGTCTCGATCTCCTGACCTCATGATCCACCCGCCTCAGCCTCCCAAAGTTCTGGGATTGCAGGCATAAGCCACCGTGCCCAGCCTCTATTAGCTTTTAATATTTAACTTAACCACTCAGTCAGTGCTGAAACAGTTGTTATGGAGGCCTACATTAGTGAGACCTGGCCTGACACATGGCCACTTAAAAAACTTCCAGATCAGAAATCCTGGCCTCCAGGTTGGACCCTTGTCCCCAACACTGTTCTGCAGCTTGACCTCTTCTGTTGCAACTCTTCTAAATGGTCTGAAGTTCCTTATATCCAGGCTTTCATGACTTTCTCTCAGGATCACAATCTCTGCCAAACCTGTTATATCTGCCTGGCCAAATTCTCTGGCCTCAGTGACTCTCCTGATATTTTTGATGAACTTTTTTTACTCTCTCCCATTCACCCCAACGGGCTGGACAGGTTGAGGCCATATCTTCTTCCCCTGACAAACCACCTTCACTTCCAACTACACCTACTCCATCTGCTCCTTCTCCCTCACCTTCCCCCCAATATCCCAACCTTGATGTCATTTTTAAGGGCCTCCTCCTTCTCAGGGACCCTTCTCCTCATCACACACTAGGTCAGGGGACACTTATGATCCCATTTAGGCCCTTGCATCTTCAACTTGTCAAATTTGTGTCTTCTAGAATTCAGTAGTTTCACTTTCAAATGCTGTTGTGAAGGGGATATTCGTCTCTTCCCAATGATGCCTGCTACCTTTATGAATCTCCCCTGGATTCTGCTAGACACCAGTTTTACCTTGATATGCTCCCCCTCTCTGATGAGTCCCTTCCTCTAGCAAGATCCAATATCCTAATTCCCACAATCCAGGACAATGGCCCATGGGGTCGGCTGACAGACTCTCAACAACCATAGGTAGGGTCAATTCTATGACCCAGGCCAGCAGGAAGTAGTTGGAAGATGAGACCTCCACCCTAGTGCTTAAGACTTGTCATTGTTCTATGGCAAGATGTGGTGGTGGGGGTGATGTGGAGTCCTCATAAGTAAGGAACAATGAGGAAGGGGCCTCAGGTGGGGGAGAACAATTGTTCCAAGAGATGGCTAACCACAAATAAACCACTAGCACAACATTCTGTTCCCAAATATCTCACTCAGCATGTAGCCCCAGCAGCATAACATTATCTGCATGTAGCCCCTCCAGCATGACCCTATAAAACTTCCCTCCAGCCCCTGCCATTTTGCAGACAGCCCCTTCTCTGCTGTGCTACCTGTTATTTCCTTGCAACATACTTTCTTTCTTACAAACTTGCTTTCTTTAACTCACTACTGTTTCAGTAAATTCTTTTACCACCTGCTACAGCGGGCCCCAGCCAGATGCACCTGTGACATCCTCCAAAAGGGAAAAGCTCAAGAGAGACTTTAGATTTAAAAAAAAGAATCTACCATTTGTTTCCAACAGCTTTTAACCTCCTAGTTCCCCACACCTACCATGGCCCATGTGAGGTGGTGTGGGACTGTGTCATACCATGAAGAGATTGCTGCATCCCATCTCTGGTTCCTTCCCACCTGGAGATCAATGTAGTAAAAAAGGTGATGGTTCTGCTCTTCTCAGTGCTGGTCACATGTTGTACTCATTTTTGGAAACTTTAATAGGAATGTAGACAAAAGTGAGGGCATTCAAAAGCGAGTGATCAGAATGGCCAAGAGAGACACAACCAAGCCTATCTCCTGCATAGAAGTGTGTGTGTTGAAGGCAAAAATTGTATTTTATTTATCTCTGTTTATTTTTATCTGGCAGAGTACCTGGCACATTGTGGGATTTTAATAGATGTTATTTAATGAATGAATGAGTTAGTGAATGAAAACATATGAAGGAATTTGCAGTTTAAGTTATTAGGGATGTATAACCAAAAGTGACCATGGAGCCTTGAAACTTTCACTCATGTGGAAGAAGATCCTCAAAGTTTAGAACAAAAGTGTTGAAGTTACAGGAAGATTGACATAGGCCCAATGGAAGGAATAATTGTCTAAAAATCAGTTTCATTATGTTGTAGTTATGTATATTCTATCAAAAAATGTCTATTAAAAGTCAAGAAGTAGCACTCTATTGACAGTTGTCCTAATTATAGAATGTAAGGTAATAGAGATATTTTGTGCCTGAGTGCTTATCCTGTTCCAGGCTTATTAAGGGCCTCACATTAATTCTCTTGTTTAATCTTCACAAGGCTCCATGAGGTGGATTTTATCATTATCCGCCTTTTTACAAATATGCAATTTGAGGCAGAATAACTTAACAAAAGTCACATCTTTGGTGGTAGAGGCAGGATTCAAAACCCAAAATTTTTATTCTGGGTTCTTCTCTCAGATAATGGCAGCAGAAAAAACAGAGAATCTGTCCTGGGTACCTTAGCCCAATGCTTACCAATATATTACTTCATTTACTCATTCATTTATTACTTTAAAAAACATATTTGATGGCCTACCTGTACAAGATATTGTGTTAGGTACAGGAAATGTGTAAGTGAATACCACATGATTTCTACATCAATAAACTCATCTTCACCATAACTCTGAATTGCCTTAAATATACCTGAAAAAAATAATGAGGTGGAAGCTAATGTGGATTTATTAAATAATTTGCAATTTCTGGCCAGGGATTGGGATTTTCAATGAGAAGTAAGACAGAGTATGTGGAGAGACAGGTTCAGATGGGAAGCTTCATAGGAGTCCAGGTGATGGGATGGACCAGATTCAAGCAAGCAGAAGAGCTGGGACCTAAGGAGGCTGAGGCCTTCAAAGCACCCCAAAACAAGCAGAAGTATTACATGAAATCTACATTAAGGTCTAGGGGAACCAAGGAAGGTTACTTGGGAGGGTCAGCTGGATTGTCCATTGCTGACATGGTGGAATTCGTCTTAAAGTAAGGGGACACAGTATATTAGTTTGTTATTGCATTGCTATAAAGAACTGCCTGAGACTGGGTAATTTATAAAGAAAGGGGTATAATTGGCTCACAGTTCTGCAGGCTATATAGGCTTCTGCTTCTGGGGAGACCTCAGGAAACTTACAATCATGGTGGAAGGCAAAGAGGAGGCAGACACATCTTCAAATGATGGAGCAGGAGAGAGGAGAGAGCGAAGGGAGAGCTGCTACACACTTTCAAACACCCAGATTTTTGAGAGCTCAGTCAGGAGACAGCACTAGGGGGATGGTGCTAAACCATGAGAAACCACCCCCATAGTCCAATCACCTCCCACTAGGCCCCACCTCCAACACTGGGGATTACAATTCAACATGAGATTTGGGTGAGGACATAAGCCGAGCCGTATTACACAGTAAGGGAATTAGTTGTAAAGTAAGGGGTAACAGAACCTCAAAGGAGGCAGTTGAAGTATATGGTCCTTACCCTCTATGAAGCTCAGTTTTTTAAATCTGTGACATAAGGATTATAATAATTTCAGAAGATAATCATGAAGATTAAATGAGATTAAATGTAGGTAAAACACAACACTTTGCCTGAACAAAGTAGGTTCTCAGTAAGTGTTATTTCCCTCTCCAATATCCAGCTTTCTGAGGGTAGAGCTTGAGCCTCCCCTTTCCTATCCTGATTCTTCCTAATCCTAAAGAGCTTCTGTCCTATTGTTAACTAACCTTTGTTATGGGTTCCATAATAATCACACGTTTGAATGGAACAAAACTGCATATTGTAGAAGAGTTTTTGGGAGAAAGGCCCGTTGACCTTTTCTCTTAGAGAACCTTGTTTAGAAGTTACCTGGCATATGCTTACAAACATTAACAATATATAGTAGATGCTCACTTAGCATAAAAGTCAATTCTGTAAAGATGTATTGAAATACATTATGCTAAACCAAGATCCTTAAGGGTTTGTATTCTCATAGGAAAGTCGCATATCCCAGGTAGTAACTTCATATTTCAGTTGCTTGGATTTTGTTCTTTAAGCAGAATACTAAATAGCTTGAGTTGAATATTTTCCTAAAAACCGATTTGAGATAGTATTTCAATCATTTCTTGATTTACTCATTTTTATCACTTAAATATTACACATATAATAGAAAATACCACAAGATTATACTTCTCAATTCCAGTTTTAGAGTGATAAGAAATAGTGGAGAAGACTATATTGAATAGGCCAGTCAAAATAATTGTATTTGATTTTGCTTTTTTTTTTTGAGACAGTCTCGCTCTGTCACCCAGGCTGGAGTGCAGTGGTGTAATCTCGGCTCACTACAAGCTCCACCTCCTGGGTTCACGCCATTCTCTTGCCTCAGCCTCCTGGGTAGCTGGGACTACAGGCGCCTGCCACCATGCCTGGCTAATTTTTTGTATTTTTTTTTTTTTTTTAATAGAGACGGGGTTTCAACGTGTTGGCCAGGATGGTCTCAATCTCCTAACCTCGTGATCCACCCGCCTTGGCCTTCCAAAGTGCTGGGATTACAGGCATGAGCCACCGAGCCCAGCCTGTATTTGATATTTCTACAGCAGGAAAAGATTTGGGTATTTTCAAAAAATGCATTTATTACGGAAGAAAGTTATTGAAGGCCACAAATTACATATTACTCTAAATTTGGTCGTTGACTTGAGGCATATTCCTTAAAAGGAAGAGGAAGCCCCTTAGCTAATGTGACCTTAAACGGTTTGTAAGACAACCACAGTATCAGTTCCTGAGTCCTTAAAGTAAAAGTATATATAAGAGCCCTTCTTCTATAGAGCCAGGTTCTGGCTACTTAAAACTCATTTGGATACTGACTTCATAATATATTATCTTATGGCCTTTGGTAAATTTTGTAACCTCTCAAACCTTATATTTTCTCATTTGTAAAACTCTTCAAAGGATGAAATGATATTATATATGAATACAGTTTATAAACTTGAATTCTCTTTTTTGTTGTTTCAATCTTATGGAGAAGTTGTTTCCTGGGAAAGTAAATTCAACCAAAGCTTTGAAAGATTCATTGTATTACATAAGATGACATCAGTTCATTTACAATCTTATTGTACAAATAGATTTAGGTGAATATTGCTTACATATTTCAATGATCATTTATTGCACTGGCATGCTCAGAATAGTGGGCTTCTTCATCTGTCTCATCTTTACCTTTATCAAAAGATTTTACTGCATTGTTATTTTAAAAATCTAATCACTTTGTTGTCAATGGCAAAGTCTGATGAACTGTAAATAACAATTTTCACAGACATACCTGCATTGTGTTTATCTAGTTTCAGAAATCCTCTATGTGTAAAAATTCAACATGGACTCTCAAATGTCTGGTATTTTGCTTCTTATAAATAGCTAGATTATGTTTTCTTTCCATACACTTTTGTATAGAACAATGTACTTCTAAGTTCAACTCATTCCACAGCATTCTGAACAGATTTCATTTGACAAAGAAATATTACCCCTCAGAGGTTTGATATGTATATTTGCATGCCAATACATGGAATGTGATTTGCCTTAAGGCTACTTTCACTGCTGTGATGATTTTTGCCTTTCCAGAACTAAGTAAATGTGTCTAGGTGGCCCACTTTTTGTATCACTAGATATAGTGAAATTTTTCATTCCCTGTCTATACAGTATGCATCAGTCTTATCAGCTAAGACAATGTTCTTCTCTGTCTTTTTCTTTCTTTCATTTTCTAAATTTAGCTCACATGTACACTGTTTCCATTTTTTCAGCCTGAATAATTCATTGTCATGCATTTTTAAAAACTATTTAATTACCTGAAGACTTTTGAGTTAGCTTGCTATAAGCATTCAGGTAATTATACATCATTCTATATTAGGTAGCTTTTCTGAATACGATATTTTCTGATTAATTATCTCTTGAGCTGTTGCAAATAGTAGTATTGAAAGTATTGATAACAATGATACACTAGACTTTTGTGTAAAGCCTTTTTTTTTTTTATGGCCAAAGTATATAAAGCATCTTTCTAATTGAAATGGGAGAGTTCCCTGACCCCCCCTTCACAGGACATGTGACGGGGGTGTGGCTTCTCTGTTTGGCTGCCATGCCTGCTCAAACCCCCTTACAGGAGGGGGAGCATGCAGATAGGCAGGTGCAGGAGCTGGGGTGAGCGTTTTTGGGCTCCAGTCCCATGGTAGTTTCTAGGGGTGGGTGCCTGCGACTCCCGGAGCCCAAGTGGGCATGTGTTACAGTGTACTTTTTTAGCTTTGCCATCTGCAGATGGCTTAAGTGTTAACCAGTTCAGTGCCCTCTTGGTATCTAGGTCCTTATCCATCATCAAGGAAGAATCAGGTCACACATGGACTTGAAGGATGAATGCGAAGGTTTTATTGAGTGGTGGAGGTGGCTCTCAGTGGGATGGATGGGGAGCTGGAAAGCAGATGGAGTGGGAAGTTGATCTTCACCTGGAGTTTGGCTGTCCAGTGGCTGATCTCCTCTCACATCGTCCCTAGCTGAACTCCTTTTGATGTTCAGATTCTCCTTCTCTTAACTTCTTCTCTGCTGCTCTTCTGCTCTTCTGTTCATCTGCTTGTCCGCTCATGGAACCTGGGGCTTGGGGTTTATATGGGTACAGGATAGGGGGCATGGCTGGCCAAAAGGCAACATCTGGGCACAAAAACAGGATTGCTTGTTCCCATTTAGGGCCATGGGTTTCCAGGCTTGGAGGTGGGGCCTTTGCTGGGGGACTGCCCTCTTCTACCCAGTGTTTTCTTGTCTCCTGTCCGTATCATTATCTAATATCTTTTGGCTGAAGATGCTGAAAATTTTCCTGAAGCTTCTTGCCCCTAACTCTGAATTATTATTAACAGCGTTTACAGGAGAGCTTGGTTAGATTTCCAGATTACGTGCTTATATGCAATATATTCTTTTCTTCTTTTACCATTCACTCTTGCTCATTTTTTCTTTATTTTATTCTCTCTTTGTAATTCTTTATTTATGTCTGCTTTCCTTCCTTCTTCCAGCAGTGAACTAATATAATTTTAAATTTGTCTTCCAATGCAAAGACTGAACATATAATTAGAAGTCATTTTCAAATGTAGAAGCATAAGACATATGTCTGCATTTTTAAGTATTTGATATTACTTTTCAGATGTACTTAAGATTCTATTAATTTAGATTGCCTTATCAGCGGCATAGAATAGTGAAAGATGTAACCAAATAATTGGGTGGCAGAATTGAAGTGCCTCTAAATGAATAATAACTCTTTACTTTTTCACTGACTTCTTTGAAAATTAAATATTTGAACTTTAGGTGAAATTAATTTAGATGTTTAAGCGTTATTATGAGTATACAGCATTTTAAAATGCAGTTTATATACATAATTATCTGTGTATTTATGAATGTGTGGATATGAATATCCATGTGTATGTTTGTGTATGTAATGTCCTTTGTATATAAGATTTAACCATGGTAAATATCAAGGTAAAGTTAAAACACTGCTAAAAATTGTAAACTTAAGTTGTTTATTAGCAATGTGATATCAGTGGAGTTAAATAGGAATCCTTTTAATTATAAGCCCTCTAAAGGATATGTTAGCAATTTAACTTTAAATACAGATGTAGGAAATATGCTTGAGATGTTAAATGATTAGAGTGGATGACTTATAGAGCAAAAAGTTAGTATAATTTTAGTTTATTTTGATTCAATTTTATAAAATTATTTGATTCCTCAACCAAATGGCATATAAACAATTGTATATATATATATAATTATATATATATAATTATATTTTTTATATATATATATATATTTTTTTTAGANGGGCAGCCAGAGAGAAAGGTCGGGTTACCCACAAAGGGAAGCCCATCAGACTAACAGCAGATCTCTCACAGAAACTCTACAAGCCAGAAGAGAGTGGGGGCCAATATTCAACATTGTTAAAGAAAAGAATTTTCAACCCAGAATTTCATATCCAGCCAAACTAAGTTTCATAAGTGAAGGAGAAATAAAATCCTTTACAGATAAGCAAATGCTTAGAGATTTTGTCACCACCAGGCCTGCCTGACAAGAGACCCTGAAGGAAGCACTAAACATGGAAAGGAACAACCGGTATCAGCCATTGCAAAAACATGCCAAAATGTAAAGACCATCGAGGCTAGGAAGAAACTGCATCAACTAACGAGCAAAATAACCAGTTAATATCATAATGGCAGGATCAAGTTCACACATAACAATATTAACCTTAAATGTAAATGGACTAAATGGTCCAATTAAAAGACACAGACTGGCAAACTGGATAAAGAGTCAAGACCCATCAGTTTGCTGTATTCAGGAGACCCATCTCACATGCAGAGACATACATAGACTCAAAATAAAGGGATGGAGGAAGGTCTACCAAGCAAATGGAGAACAAAAAAAAAGCAGGGGTTGCAATACTAGTCTCTGATAAAACAGACTTTAAACCATCAAAGATCAAAAGAGACAAAGAAGGCCATTATATAATGGTAAAGGGATCAATTCAACAGGAAGAGCTAAGTATCCTAAATATATATGCACCCAATACAGGAGCACCCAGATTCATAAAGCAAGTCCTTAAAGACTTACAAAGAGACTTAGACTCCCATACAATAATAATGGGAGACTTCAACACTCCACTGTCAACATTAGACAGATCAATGAGACAGAAAGTTAACAAGGATAACCAGGAATTGAACTCATCTCTGCAGCAAGCAGACCTAATAGACATCTACAGAACTCTCCACCCCAAATCAACAGAATATACATTCTATTCAGCACCACATCGCACTTATTCCAAAATTGACCACATAATTGGAAGTAAAGCACTCCTCAGCAAATGTACAAGAACACAAATTATAACAAACTTTCTCTCAGACCACAGTGCAATCAAACTAGAACTCAGGACTAAGAAACTCAATCAAAACCGCTCAACTACATGGAAACTGAACAACCTGCTCCTGAATGACTACTGGGTACATAACGAAATGAAGGCAGAAATAAAGATGTTCTTTGAAACCAACGAGAGCAAAGATACAACATACCAGAATCTCTGGGACACATTTAAAGCAGTGTGTAGAGGGAAATTTATAGCACTAAATGCTCACAAGAGAAAGCAGGAAAGATCTAAAATTGACACTCTAACATCACAATTAAAAGAACTAGAGAAGCAAGAGCAAACACATTCAAAAACTAGCAGAAGGCGAGAAATAACTAAGAGCAGAACTGAAGGAAATAGAGACACAAAAAACCCTCCAAAAAATCAATGAATCCAGGAGTTGCTTTTTTGAAAAGATGAACAAAATTGATAGACCACTAGCAAGACTAATAAAGAAGAAAAGAGAGAAGACTCAAATAGACACAATAAAAAATGATAAAGGGGATATCACCACCGACCCCACAGAAATACAAACTACCATCAGAGAATACTGTAAACACCTCTATGCAAATAAACTAGAAAATCTAGAAAAAATGGATAATTTCCTGGACACTTACACTCTCCCAAGACTAAACCAGGAAGAAGTTGAATTCCTGAATAGACCAATAGCAGGCTCTGAAATTGAGGCAATAATTAATAGCCTACCAATGAAAAAACATCCAGGACCAGATGGATTCACAGCTGAATTCTACCAGAGGTACAAGGAGGAGCTGGTACCATTCCTTCTGAAACTATTCCAATCAATAGAAAAAGAGAGAATCCTCCCTAACCCATTTTATGAGGCCAACATCATCCTGATACCAAAGCCTGGCAGAGACACAACAAAAAAAGAGAATTTTAGACTAATATCCCTGATGAACATTGATGCGAAAATCCTCAATAAAATACTGGCAAACCGGATTCAGCAGCACATCCAAAAGCTTATACACCCTGATCAAGTGGGCTTCATCCCTGGGATGCAAGGCTGGTTCAACATACGAAAGTCAATAAACGTAATCCAGCATATAAACAGAACCAAAGACAAAAAGCACATGATTATCTCAATAGATGCAGAAAAGGCCTTTGACAAAATTGAACAGCCCTTCATGCTAAAAACGCTCAATAAATTCGGTATTGATGGAACGTATCTCAAAATAATAAGAGCTATTTATGACAAAGCCACAGCCAATATCATACTGAATGGGCAAAAACTGGAAAAATTCCCTTTGAAAACTGGCACAAGACAGGGATGCCCTCTCTCACCACTGCTATTCAACATAGTGTTGGAAGTTCTGGCTAGGGCAATCAGGCAAGAGAAAGAAATCAAGGGTATTCAGTTAGGAAAAGAAGTCAAATTGTCCCTGTTTGCAGATGACATGATTGTATATTTAGAAAACCCCATTGTCTCAGCCCAAAATCTCCTTAAGCTGATAAGCAACTTCAGCAAAGTCTCAGGATACAAAATTAATGTGCAAAAATCACAAGCATTCTTATACACCAGTAACAGACAGAGAGCCAAATCATGAATGAACTTCCATTCACAATTGCTTCAAAGAGAATGAAATACCTAGGAATCCAACTTACAAGGGATGTAAAGGACCTCTTCAAGGAGAACTACAAGCCACTGCTCAGTGAAATAAAAGAGGACAGAAACAAATGGAAGAATATACCATGCTCATGGATAGGAAGAATCAATATCGTGAAAATGGCCATACTGCCCAAGGTAATTTATAGATTCAATGCCATCCCCATCAAGCTACCAATGAGTTTCTTCACAGAATTGGAAAAAACTGCTTTAAAGTTCATATGGAACCAAAAAAGAGCCCGCATCTCCAAGACAATCCTAAGTCAAAAGAACAAAGCTGGAGGCATCACGCTACCTGACTTCAAACTATACTACAAGGCTACAGTAACCAAAACAGCATGGTACTGGTACCAAAACAGAGATATAGACCAATGGAACAGAACAGAGTCCTCAGAAATAATACCACACATCTACTGCCATCTGATCTTTGACAAACCTGAGAAAAACAAGAAATGGGGAAAGGATTCCCTATTTAATAAATGGTGCTGGGAAAATTGGCTAACCATAAGTAGAAAGCTGAACCTGGATCCTTTCCTTACTCCTTTTACAAAAATTAATTTAAGATGGATTAGAGACTTAAATGTTAGACCTAATACCATAAAAACCTTAGAAGAAAACCTAGGTAATACCATTCAGGACATAGGCATGGGAAAGGACTTCATGTCTAAAACACCAAAAGCAATGGCAACAAAAGCCAAAATTGACAAATGGGATCTAATTAAACTAAAGAGCTTCTGCACAGCAAAAGAAACTACCATCAGAGTGAACAGGCAACCTACAGAATGGGAGAACATTTTTGCAATCTACTCATCTGACAAAGGGCTAATATCCAGAACCTACAAAGAACTGCAACAAATTTACAAGAAAAAAACAAATAACCCCATCGAAAAGTGGCCAAAGGATATGAACAGACATTTCTCAAAAGAAGACATTCATACAGCCAACAGACACATGAACAAATGCTCATCATCACTGGCCATCAGAGAAATGCAAATCAAAACCACAATGAGATACCATCTCGCACCAGTTAGAATGGCAATCATTCAAAAGTCAGGAAACAACAGGTGCTGGAGAGGATGTGGAGAAATAGGAGCACTTTTACAGTGTTGGTGGGATTGTAAACTAGTTCAACCATTATCAAAACAGTATGGCGATTCCTCAAGGATCTAGAACTAGAAGTACCATATGACCCAGCCATCCCATTACTGGGTATATACCCAAAGGATTATAAATCATGCTGCTATAAAGACACATGCACACATATATTTATTGCGGCACTATTCACAATAGCAAAGACTTGGAATCAACCCAAATGTCCATCAGTGACAGATTGGATTAAGAAAATGTGGCACATATACACCATGGAATACTATGCAGCCATAAAAAAGGATGAGTTTGTGTCCTTTGTAGGGACATGGATGCAGCTGGAAACCATCATTCTCAGCAAACTATCGCAAGAACAGAAAACCAAACACCGCATGTTCTCACTCATAGGTGGGAACTGAACAATGAGATCACTTGGACTAGGGAGGGGGAACATCACACACCGGGGCCTATCACAGGGAGGGGAAAGGGGGGAAGGATGGCACTGGGAGTTATACCTGATGTAAATGACGAGTTGATGGGTGCTGACGAGTTGATGGGTGCAGCACGCCAACATGGCACAAGTATACATATGTAACAAACCTGCACGTTATCCACATGTACCCTAGAACTTAAAGTATAATAAAAAAAAAAGAAAGAAAGTAAAAATGACAACCGAAAGAATGGTAGAAAATATTGAACGGGTCAAGTATTCAGCATATGTAAGAGTCAACAATAAAAAGACAATCTAATTTAAAAAAATGGGCAAAGGATTTGAACATGTATTTCTTCAAATAAGATGAACAAATGACGAAAACACACAAAAAGATGCTCGATAACATTAATAATGACAGAAATGCAAGTCAAAATAGAATGAGACACCAAGTCACACCCACCAGAAGGAAGACGTTTGAGTAGGATATGGAGAAATTCCAATTCTCATACGGAAATTGGAAATTTACAATAGTGCAGAGACTTTGGAAAAGAGTCTGGCTATTCCCTCAAAAGGTTAAACACAGTTATCAGCAGTTCCACTTCAGGTATATATTCAAGACTACTGAAAATATATGTTTCTATGAAAACTTCATGAATGTTCATAGCAACATTATACATAATATCCAAAAATAGAGATAAACCCTAGTGCCCATTAACTGATGAATGGATAAACAATATATAGAATTTGTATAAGGGAGTATTAATCAGCTATAAAAAGCATGTGCTGCTGATACATGCTAAAACATGGATGAAGCTTGAAAACATTATCCTAAGTGAAAAAAAACCATTGCATATAGTATATGATTCAATTTATATAAAATTCCAAAATAGGCACATTCATAGAGATAGAAAATAGATTATTGCTGCCAGGGCCCGGAGGAAGGGGGAATAGACAGTAACTGCTAATGAACATGGGGTTTCTTTTTGAGGTGATGAAAATATTCTTTAATTATATAAGGATAATGGTAATATACTAAAAGCCATGCTGTTGTACACTTCAGAAAGGCAAATTTTATGGTATAGTGAGTTATATTTCAGTTCAAAAGCTAAAGAGAACAAAATACTGCTGTCCTAATCTAAATCCTGTACTTTCCATGCTGCCATAGGAACATGGGTGCATTGAAGTGAAGAATAGAGTGCATGCTATTACTATGTGGGTTTAAGCACCTGAGTATAAAAAGACAGGCCCTTGATTTCAGGGAGATGACAGAAGGAATGAGATGAATTATAATGGGACAATGAATCTGAGAGAAATTTCAAAGGCAAAAATAATAGGATTTGGTGATTTATTGTAATCTAAGGAAATACTAAAAGGAAAAATTGGGTCTCCTGATTCCAGATCAAATAAGATGAAGAATTTAAGGTAGCTATCGTGTTTCCTAGCATTTTAAATAAGTGCCTAATAATTCCCCTCCAGTTTCTACTCCAATGCCTTTTGCACTTTTTTCTACCTTAGGGTTCTCAAATCTGTCATAGTGTTCCTGGCCAATCAGGCACTCCCCCTGTGGTTCCTCACCCACGTTCCCTTTGTTCTAGGTAGCTGACCTCCCCTCCCATATTCCTTATAAATAACTGTCTCTATGTCACAGTCCCATCAGAATTCCTTGGATGAATTAATTTAATTTAGCTGAAGTTAATAATGCAAGATTTTAATGATAATGATAACACCAGCTGTTTTTATGGAGTAGTTACTGTGTACTGAACTCAATATAAGCTTTATCACTTTTATTCTAATTTTACAGATGAGGAAACTAATGTACAAAGAGGTTAAGTAAGAAATGTGCTCAAGGTCATGGTACTAGTAAGTGGAAAGAATGGGATATAACCCTAAGTCTTTTTGTCTCCAAAGCCTGTATGTGAATTCCACCTTGATAAGCATGTAAATTGGTAGTCAGATCAAACTTCATTTTGATTCCAGTTCAACTCCTTTCTATTTATGTAAATTTTGCTAAGTCACTTCATTTCTCTCATTTGTAAAATAGCAATAATACATTTTTCATAGGGTATTTTAAGGTAACCGCATTACTCAGGGGAAATTTTTTCATATTTCTGAGCCTCACAAATCCCAGGATAATATGAAAATAATAATAGTCATCTCTCAAACTTATTGTAAGGGTCAATTGAGATAATGTATATATGACTCTTAGTAGACATATAAGAAGTATTCAATATTCAGCTGTTGCTGGAATGTCTGACTGCCCATCAATGGTAATATATTTCTGCCATATCTGTGGATGGAAGAAAAAACTCCCAGAAAACCAATCTATATACATCTTCCTGGGCCATACATGAGATAAATGTTTGAAGGAGAAAAGCGAGAAAGTCTCTTTGAAGCAATTTGCTGTCATACTCCAAAGGTTCCCTATAACATTTTTGAGAAAGCCATTTCCATACTCTGAAAATTAGTGATGGCATATGGATTTTCTTAGCATGAATTCCTCTGAGAGCATGTCAGTGAATTTTTTCAACCTAGCCAGGCCTTTTTCTTTCCCTTGCATTCTATAGATCCTGAGTTTTGTGGCCATTGGAGCCTAGTGGGGGATGAAGTGGGGGAATAATGTGTGTGTGTGGGTGTGTGTATGTGTGTGTGGTGTGTGGTGGGAGTGAAATTGATTGCATAGTTTTGCTTAAAAAAGAGGTAGAGAATTTAACTTCTGTTATTTCCTTCCATTACTCCTGGGTCCAAAAAGTCTTAGCAAAGGTACAGAAAGTTATGATACACCACACACCATTTTGTTGTTGTTTTTCATTGGGAATATATCCAAGTTTGTGTGTGTGTGTGCACGTGTGCATATATACAAATGATTTCATCACCTAGATTGATTCCATATCTTTGCTATTGTGAATAGTGCAGCAATGAACATATGAGTGCAGGTGTCTTTTTGGTAGAATGATTTATATTCCTCTGGGTATGTACCCAGTAATAACAGTAATGAGATTGCTGGGTTGAATGGTGGTGGTGTTTTAAGTTCTTCGAGAAATCTTTAGAGTACTTTCCACAGTGGCTGAACTACTTTACATTCCCACCAGCAGTGTATAATTGTCCCTTTTCTTCACAACATCACCAACATCTGTCATTTTCTGAATTTTTAATAATAGCCATTTTGACCAGTGCAAGATGGTATTTCATTGTGGTTTTGATTTGAATTTCTCTAATGATTAGTGATGTTAAACATTTTTCTTTTAGGGTTTCTAATTTATGTGCATATGGGTGTTCATAATAGAGCTTTTGTATTTCTATAGGGTTCATGGTAATATCACCTTTGTTATTTCTGATTGTGTTTATTTGGATCTTCTCTTTTTCTTTATTAATCTAACTAGCAATCTATCAATCTTGTTTATTTTTTCAGAAAACCAACTTTTGATTTCATTGATTTTTTTTTCAAATGAATTTTACATCTCAATTTCATTCAGTGTAGCTTATCTTGGTTATTTGCTTTTCTTCTGCTAGCTTTGGAGTTGATTTGTTCTTTTTTTTTTTTTTTTAGCTCCTTTAAGCGTGATGTTAGGTTGTTGATTTTAGATCTTCCTAACTTTTTGATGTAGGTGTTTACTACTATAAACTTTCCTCTTAATACTGCTTTAGTTGTCTTCCAGAGATTCTAGTATGTGATATACCATTTTGGCTCAGGAGCTTAGTTTAGTCCTAGCCATTCTGACCCTGAGAATGTTTAAACAATATGTATGATTGTGAATACTTTTAAGAAAACTATACCAGTAATTTCTTCAAGGAGTGTTTTGGGAGGTAAATTCTATTAAATCAACTCAATTCTTTTTGTGAAATTTTCTATACTGAATACATATATTTGAGTACCTTAACTATTCATGATCCTTTGCTAGGATGAACAAACTTTCATTCCTGAAGGGTCTAAAGCATTAGAAGTCCTGCCTGAATTAGGTTTAGTTTCACAGTAACTTTTATTTATAGCTTTATTGAAGTATAATGTATATATTATAAGATACATCCTCCAGTCAAGGTGGCTTACATCTGTTGTCCTAGCTACTCAGGGAGCTGAGGTGCAAGACTCTCTTGAGCCCAGGAGTTTAAGACTGCAGTGAGCTATGATAACACTGCTGTACTCCAGTCTGGGTGAGAGTGAGACCCTGTCTCTAAGGGAAAAAAAATACATTCATTGTGAGTGTAGGGTTCAACTATGTGGGTTTTCTTTGTTTTATTTTATTTTATTCCAATTATTATAAAGTAAAGATGACTTTTGGTACATGGGTCTATGAATTTTAACACATGTAATCATCATCATAATCAAGATATAAGAAAATTTTAATTCCTCAAAACCTTCTTCCTTTTGTTAACTCTCTATAATCACCTTCTCCATCTACATCTAGCCTATGGCAACCACTGATCTCTTCCTCATTGCTATAGTTTTGTGTTTTTGAAAAATATGTAAATGGAAGTATACACTATATAATCTTTTGGGACTAGCTTCTTTCACTTAGCATAATGACACTGAGATACATTCAAGTTGTCATGTGTATCAATAGTGTGTTGTTTTATATTGCCAAGTAGCATTCCATTGAATAGATACATCACAGTTTGTATAACTATTTTGCCACTGATGGACAAATGTTCTTTCCAGTTTTTTAGGTCTCCTGGGAATGAATTTTTTTATTTTTTATTTTTGTTCATCTGGGAATGACTTTATTTTGCTTCCTTTTTGAAGAATAATTTTCCTGAGGAAGTTTTGGTTGACAGGTTTTGTTTTGTTTCTAACTTGAAGCACTTTGATATATAATTCCACTGTCTTTTAGCCACCATTCTTTCTTATGGGAAGTCAACCATTAATCATATTGCTGTTTCTCTCTACTTAATGAGTAATATTTTTTTATCTTGCGGCTTTAAAAAATTTCTTTTTCTTTCAACAGTTTTTCTATGATGTATTTAGATGGATATTGCTTTGTGTTTTTTCTATTCTGGTTTTGTTGAGTTTCATGGATCTATGGCTTAGTAGTTTTTATCAAATTTGAAAAGCCTGGGGCTTATTTTTACTGCCTGTTTCCCAATGTTTTCACCTTTTGGGACTCCCATTACTTGTGTTGGTATGTTTGATGTTGTCCTAGAGGTCTCCAAGGCTCTGTTAATTTTTCTTCATTTTTTTCTCTTTGTTCTTCAGGTTAGATCATTTCTAGTCTTCAAGTTTACTGATATTTTCTTCTGACATTTCAGAACTACTGTTGAGTCTCTCTAGTGAGTTTTAAATTTCAGTTATTAAATGTTATACTTCAGAGTTTCCACTTAAATTTTTAAAACAATTCATTTTTATTGAGATTTTCTGTTAGTTGAGTCATTATAGTCATACTTTAGTTTTTAAAAAATGAGTTTTAATTCTTAGAATATATTTGTAATATTCACTTTAAAGTCATTGTTAGGTCTAGTGTGCATTCACTAAGAGAGAGTTTCTATTGACTACTTTTCTCTTGAGCATGGGTCACACTTTCATGTTTCTTTGCATGTCTCTTTTTTAAAAAACTGGTCATTTTAGATATCAGATTATAGCAAATCTAGATTCTGCCTCCCACTCTGATGGGAATGATGTTATTGCTTGTGTTTTGTTTGTTTACAACTCTCCTGCATTCAATCTGTGTAATTTCTTTCCCTGTAGGATTTTAATATTCACTTTTGTTTTAAATCCTGGCTTTCTGTGGGTCACCCCTATGTCAGCATAGCTTAGTGGTCAGCCAATATTTGATTAGAGTTTGTGCCTAAATATCTTAAATCAGCAAAGCTTCCACCTTCTACTGATGGATCTGTGTTGGGTTTGGGGATTCCATTCATAGTTCAAGTAGTTTACAAGCCATTGTCAACTTTAACTCTCTTTAGGTCCTCTATTCCCATGTCTCCTCTGCACTTGTGGATTATATTCAGCCAGGGATATAGAGAGAGACTAAGGCCTTCTCTAATCTCTCCGGAACAGTTTTAAGACTTTCCCATCAGCAGGGTGGTGTGAATAGCTTATCAAGGCCCTTTATGGCTGTCTCATTTCATGGATCTTCCTGTTCAACTACCGATTAGTCTGCTGATGTTTTGCATGCCCCAACCAGCACTACAACCGAAGTTCAGTGGAGCCACTGTTTTTAACTTTTGCTTACCACCGAGACTGTTACTGTTACTGCCAATGCCACTGAGTGTGGATTTTTTTCTCATGTTCCACTCCAAATCAAGCGAGTTCCATTAGGCTGCAAAGATACTGGTTCTTATGACTTTTCCCATCCTAATAGAACTAGCAAACTGAGCTGGATAGAGTGGAGACGGGAGCATGCCCAGTCAACGCTGACACTAATTTCCACTATCTTACCTGTGGTTGAGTAGTTTTTCATGAATAAACATTTCTCAATTTGTTGTACACTTTTGGTCAGTTCCCAGAGTCCTGAAATTGTTATTTTAGTAATTTTGTCTAGTTTTTATCCTTGGTTTTCCAATTCGATATATTTTTAATCATGTCTATTACAGTTAGTACTCAACTTAAATGAATAACATGAAGAGCAGAATTGGCAGTTTCCTTGTAAGATAAGTCAGTGGGTCCCATCCTAATAAGCAATGAGCTATTCGGTCATGACAGCCATATTTTTATTTGTTCTTTTCTCCCCCTTCGGCTTTTCACATAGATATTCTGAAGAAGTTTTTTAAGTTTTCTAGAGTAATCACCATGTTCTCATTCCCCGATGTTTTTCTTCAGTTTATTTTTAGTCAAGAATAATTTTATTATATAAAATCTTAGCAATTGCCAGTTTTATTCTATAGATGTCCCCCTGGAACAGTTTTAGTAATATTCAATATTGCCACCAAGGTGTGATTTCAAGGTTGGTTTTTTGACTGCACAGATACTACAATGTTCAGTATATCTGTTATGTAAATGGATTTTAAAAATGTTGATTATTTCTACTAGTAATATTCAATGTAGTGTCAGCACATCCAGGGGTTTAAAACATCCTGCTTTAATATGAAAATATTATTTAAGGGGGATACTTTGAGATATACTTTATTCATTATAAATATCGGCTGATTTAATTTGATTTAAAATGTATATTCTTAACCTACTGTTAATAGCCGTTGATTAAAATGATCTAAAGGAGTTTTTAAAATAAATATATGATGAATTGTAACTTGACACCCAAGCCTAAGAATGGGAAACCCATGGTCTAAAAATGGGAGGCTTTTTTAGCTGACTGATGATTCACTGCTATGGATTTCAGCATACACAAGTGTCTGGGCAGGTAATTCTCCACGATAGGTCAGGATGTGGCAGTAATCCTGGAATTATCACAACATGAATACACTACTATGTATCTATGTTCTGTCTTAAAATAGCCACTTTTAGCTTCGTCATAAACAAACTTTTGAAAGTTCCATAGAGGTAAATTGGGTCATTCTATGAATGCAAATCTAAAATTCTCTATTTCTATGTATTTGCCCATTTATTTATTCATTCCACAAAACTTGTATTGAACATTCTTTACATATCTACTTATCAGGCATGAGTTAAAGCTGCTCTGTCCAATATGGTAGCCACTAAAGCTGCATGTCTAAATTGAGATGTTGGATACATATAAAATATGCAACAGATTTCAAAGACTTAGTACTAAAAAAGAAATGTAAAATACTTCATTAATAATTATATGTTGATTACATGTAGAAATGATAATAGTTTGCATATACTGAGTTAAATGAAATATATTATTTAAATTAATTTTACTTGTTTCTTTTTACTTTTTTTTTTTTTTTTTTTTTTTGAGGCGGAGTCTCGCTCTGTCGCCCAGGCTGGAGTGCAGTGGCCGGATCTCGGCTCACTGCAAGCTCCGCCTCCCGGATTTACGCCATTCTCCTGCCTCAGCCTCCTGAGTAGCTGGGACTACAGGCGCCCACCACCTCGCCCGGCTAGTTTTTTTTTTGTATTTTTTTAGTAGAGACGGGGTTTCACTGTGTTATCCAGGATGGTCTCGATATCCTGACCTCGTGATCCGCCCGTCTCGGCCTCCCAAAGTGCTGGGATTACAGGCTTGAGCCACCGCGCCCGGCCTCTTTTTACTTTTTTAATACAGCTACTAGAAAATATAAAATTTTGCTATGGCTCACAATTGTGGTTCATATTATGTTTCTATTTAACAGTGCAGGAGACACCAGAGATAAGATATGTGTTCAGATAATCTCTGGTGTAGGCACATGGAAATTCTCAAAAAGTTCAGTTTAATGTCAAAATAAACTAAAGAAAAAATTTTAGTGACTAAATGACAAAGAAATGAGCTTTGGTATTTTACTGACATGGATTAAAATCTCTTGGCTGTAACTGACTTAGTATGTGACCTAAATCAAGTGACAAACTCTAGGCCTCAGTTTTTCCTTATCTATGAAATGGAGAAGTGGTGGTAATTATATCTACTTTATATGGCTTTATGAAGATTAAACAAAATGATATTTGGGAAGTAGCAGTCACTAGCAGATAGATAATACTTAATATGTAATCTGTGTGATAATGATTATGTTAATTATGTTGATTTTGATGAGGATGATGGCACTTAGCTATAAGTATGCAAAGGGTGGTATGAGGACAAAGGTGAGGGACGCTTAGCTCAAATGGGTAGACAGTGGAAAGTTATGATTAAAAATCAGCCAAGCAGACAGAAGGATGGAAAAAAGAGTATGAGTGGCAGTGGGAAAAGGTTTTACAAAAATGCATGAATTCATGAGAGAATCTCACCTTTCCTGCTCTCACAATGAGATATTCTTTTTTTTTTTTTTTTTTTTTTTTTTTGAGACGGAGTCTCGCTCTGTAGCCCAGGCTAGAGTGCAGTGGCCGGATCTCAGCTCACTGCAAGCTCCGCCTCCCGGGTTCACGCCATTCTCCGGCCTCAGCCTCCCGAGTAGCTGGGACTACAGACGCCCGCCACCTCGCCCGGCTAGTTTTTTGTATTTCTTAGTAGAGACAGGGTTTCACCGTGTTAGCCAGGATGGTCTCGATCTCCTGACCTCGTGATCCACCCGTCTCGGCCTCCCAAAGTGCTGGGATTACAGGCTTGAGCCACCGCGCCCGGCCACAATGAGATATTCTACATGAGCATGAGCAAAGTTATGTAGAAACTGCAGATGCCATTAGAACATTTAGTCCAAACAACCAGTTATGCTACTAAAAGAAAAGTGTGCGTGCATAAAATATTAGAAGACTTCCTAAATATCCAAATTTATTATATAATTCTTCAACCCATATCCTGTCTAAGGGGAAGACATCCAAAATCAGGTAAAGAGAACATAATGAATTTGATTGATCAAGTAAGCAGGAGCTTCCTGATGAAGAAAAAGCAGATAGAATAGACATTTTGTTAAAAGAAGAGTGAAAGGGTAAAACATGATTGAGGATGCTATTTTGAAACTGGCTTTTGCACCATTTTCTGCAAACCAAACTACATCTTGGTGTATCTGTTGCCAAAAAGTAAGCTGAACTGAAAATACAAATGCTCACAATATAAAATCATCCATTGGAAATAAAAGAAAAAGCAGACAAAATAATGAAAACACTTCAATGCTTATAGATAAGTACTATTTGGGGGATGTTTTAATAAGCAAATGTTTATTTTAGTTGCTTAGAATATTCTCTTGACTTCTAGATACATAAATTTCAACCTACGTTCCCCAGTTGCCATAACAACTTGATACATTCGTTCTCTTGTGTCATTTTTTTTTATCACATCAGTTTTTTTTTTTTAAATTGGTTGCTATGATAACACAGTATAGTTCTTAAATTTATTCTATTCACATTTTGTTCTACTGGAAACTGGTAATTTGCTTTTATTTTTTTTCCAAAGAAGCTCATATTACAGAAGTGTAACATGAAAAATGGTGGTCTAAATTCTAATACTGTACAAGTTTATATTAAAATTTTAATTATATGTATTAATTTATGCCCTAATAGTATTACCTCTATGACATGGAAGATGGCTAATGGTTACGTAATTCCACTCTGAAGAAAGAAACTAACGTTTACTGTACCAAATGAGGGAAATAGGCAGTTTGAATAACAGTTATATCTCCAAGCATGCCTTCAACTAGTCTCACTTGGGGGAAACTGCTTGGTGGTATCAGGAAATAGTCACACCAAAAGCTGCCATTACTAGTTTGCTTATTAACTATCTTGCCTCTCTACAAAATGGGAGCTCATTTATTGCAACGAATGAAACCTTGGCATAATAGAAATTCCTAATCTATGCATACCTGTTCCTAAAAAAAAAAAAAAAAAAAAAAAGGAAAATCTCTTTTATAAAAAAATCCCCTTGTCTAGAATTAGATATTGGAGGATATAAGGCTTTTCATAAATTTGTTTTAATTTATTCAGCTAACTCCTACTGTTTTCTCTATTTTGATTACTTTTAATAGTACGTTCATATTGACTAATTACATCTCTTATGATTGATCATACTCTGGTCCCTTCCAGCTCTAAAGATAATTCTAATTTGGACAAGCTATTTTGAGAGGAATGCCAAGGGATAAGGGACACAAGGCAAGGAACTAGGGTCACAGAAACTTAGTTAGACTCTAATAATTACTGTGTAACCCTTGGAAATTATTTATCTGCTGATTCTTAGTTGTCATATATGTAAAATAAGAAGGAAAAGGATTAACCTATAGATTTTTTGGTAGGAATTTAATGAGATAACATTCAAATAGTGTGCCGAGCACATAATAGATGCTTAAAACATCTTAATTGCCTTCTCCTTTTTTATTTTTTCTTTCCATTGAGGGTCAGTGAGAAAGAGTGAGAAGCAAGAAACGGATGGAGTTCCAGCTAAGATAATGAGCCTAGAAATAGGGCAGCCTCCTTTCTCAACTGGTGATCTAATATTCAGAGGTAATAGGAGCATGGCTAATATGGACTGGAGTTGCTGTCCCTGCTATCTTAGCCTGCCCATGCAGGAAATGGGGTACAACAGCACCAAGCCATAATATTCTGTGTGTCTTATATTTCTGTTAGTGTCTGTGTTACAATGGTGGACCTGGACCCAACCATAGCCAAGATTTGATGTAATAAGATAAATCCCCCCGGCAAAGGCTTTGTTGTCATTTCTGAAATCAACTTTTGGCTCTGTTTTCAGACCCTGGTCACTTAACTTTTCTTAGCCTCAGTTTGTCATTCATGTGTAACAGAGTAATAAAAACATATGAGCATCTATAGATAATAACTACTTTGGGGCTTGTTAATTAGTATTAGAGGTAATATAACATATTTTCAACAAATATTTGTTATGAATACTAGATTGTTGTACTGATGGTGTTAATTAACAATGGTAATGATTAGTCAGAATTTTAGAACCTTAGCTAAGTTGCCTGGGAATCAGGCAGACTGCTGTTCCAGCAGAAAAACAAAGAGGGATTTAGGCGCCCAGAGCTGATTCCAGTCATACTGGATCATGTACTTCAGACAGTAAGGTAAATGCTATCCTCAACCACAGGTAAATATAAGAATGCTAATATTATGCTAAGCTTGGTCAGGACTGGCTCCAGAAATTGAGAGTATTTTGCCTCCAGACTGAAGAAACAAGTGTCTTAGGGAGGCTGGAACTGACAAAGTTACTGTGATCCTGTTCTTTCTCTGTGCCTACAGCACTCTTGAGTAATAAGCCGGAGCATTCTGGGAGATGCATCGACTCTGTCAGGCCACTAGGGTGTCATTTAGAATTTCTCTGCTGGAACAATGGAGTCATATAAATCTCAACCCACATACTGTAGTTGCCATGGTAACTTGATGCACTGGTTTCAAGTGTCTTTTGTGCCTCCCTCCCCCAACCCCCCTTTTTTTTTTCTTTTTGTTTTTAATCACCAGGATTTTTACTTTGCTAGTAATTTTCTAAATGTTTTTCTGTGGCTTCCTACCCTTCTATATCCCAGCTGAGTTTCTGAATATATTGCTTGGGAGTGATTTCCACTTAAGAATAATAGCTGAACATGTGTGTTCACACAGGCATGCCCTTAAGTCTGCCCCTGCATTTCTCTTTCTCTTTCTCTCTTTTCCCACACTTGCTCACACACACAGACAAATAATTATGTTAGAAATCTGATACATTTCTAAAGCCTTTCATTGCTTTTTAAAAAGCAGTTTGTGTTTCTTAAATAAAAATTATAGTGTATGTGGTTCAATTCTAGAACAACTCACTGATTTAGTATTTGCCAATTGAAATGTGTCAGGCTGAATAAAGAGTATAATTCTTATTTCATTCTTTTTCTCCACTTGATCACGTTAACATGTTTAGATTGTGAAGAGAAGTGTGTTTCAGTGTAAAGAGCGCAAGGACAACTTGGTCTTACATTCAGACTCTATCATGTCTTAGCTATGCAACCTCAGGCAAGTTACTTAACTACTCTAAGCCTCATGTTAAAATGGGTTGATAGTTCCCTTGTAAGATATTTGTGAAGAATAAATTGGGATAACATAGGCAGAGAACTTAGAATAAACAGTCCTACACTAGGTCCTAAGACATTAGAGACAAAACATTAATTCCATCATATCTAACCCCAACTACCACAATGTATTCAAAAAATGAAAACTATTTATTTTTCACTCATTAGATGAATGTGTACTTCATTACCATACAATTTCCACATCACAAAGGTGAGGCAAATATGAAAAATGCAAAAGCAGAATGCTATGCAGTCTCCTTGCCTGGATGCTCACAATATAAATAATTGACAGTGAAGAGGGCATTTCCTGGAAGCCTGGAAGGGAAGATGATCTCCTGCTACATTCAGTTAGGATCTTTCATCTGGGATGAAGCCTGGTTAAAAATATCAAGCTAATAGGATATTTAGAAATTATTTTATCTACTGGAAAACAGTATTCATCACCACAACAAAATTCTCCTTTCATGTAGAAAGTGGCTGTGCTACAAGTACATTCTTAATACAAACATGTGTTAAATCAGAAGCAAAATGAATACAGGAAAACAGCACTAGGCATGCAGGCAAGGGTTACTGCCTATTTGTGAGTGCAACTATTGGTAGTGTTGACAGGGAAAAAATAACAAGGGGACTGAACAAAATTAAATTCTAAACGGAGAACTGCAATTATATGACATGACACCTGCTTTCTAAAAGTATTGGGCTTTTCAGAGAGTAAGTCATAGAAAATTAAAAGGGAGAGAGGTCACAGGGAAAATTCTTTAAAAAAAACTCCATCTCCAATTCACAGTAACTTAAAAATATATATTTTCTAATTTAATTATACATTGTAAAATAACTAAAAGGGTGTAAGTGGATTGTTTGTAACACAAAGGATAAATGCTTGAGGTGATGGATTCTCTCTCTCTTCATATACATATACACATACATATATATACATACACATATATACATACACATATATACATATACATATATATACATATACTGTATATGGAGAGAGAGAGATTCAAGTAACAGGAAAAAGAAGGCTGAAAGAAGAGATAAATTACTTCTTCTTTAGTGCTAGTAAAATGGAAGTGCTAGGTGAATAAAAATTATTGAATAATATTAAATAATTTCATATTCTTGAATAATATTAAATAAACAATTGATAAATTTGTTGATTAAATAAGATTTCTATGAATAATTGAAAAATTGTCTATTTGATTATAATTCAGGAACAGAATGGATTTTGGAATCCTGTTAAACCAAATTAGAATACTGGCTCTACCTTTTGGTAGCTGTGTAATTTTGGGTAAGTAATTCAACATCAGAAACCTCAGTTGCTTTATCCAAGATAGAAAAACTGAGTTCCAGTCTGGGTTCAGCTATGAAAGTCTATGTAAACTTGGACAAGTCTCTTTGCTTTTGTGGATCTTTTCCCCTGATGTATAAGTGAGAGATTTAGTCTGTAGGTGGCAATCTCCATAAGTACATTTGCAGCTCTGACATTCCTGGACTCTATGTTCTATTTAATGCATGTCTACAGCTAAAGTTTTTTCAGGTTTCTTTTGAAGTCACAATTTAGGTGGGATTCCAAAATCAGATCCTGAAACTAACACAAAAGGGCAGCTTGTTAGGATTTTATCTCTTTGCTGAATCTTTTTATTAAGTATGCAGTTTATTTGTCCCTAGGATCTGAGCTTCTGATAGTAAGATAACACAACATCCTTGGTTCTGTAGCTTCCACTCAACTTTAGTTAATGAAAGGACTTTGTGATTTGCCCTCTCTTCCTTGATTATTAACGTGCTAGGCACTGTACAAGTCTCATTAAAATATGTTTAACAAAATAACATACAGTTATTCACTGCAGAAAATACAGAAATATATAAGGAACAGAGTAAGTGTCACCTACTATCACAAGATTTAGAAGTAATTACAACTGTTCTCTGGTGGATTTTTTTCTCAGTATGTATATGTGCTTTGTGTGTGTGTGTGTGTGTGTGTGTGTTTAATCAAACTTTGGATAGTATTCATATATATGCTTTTTATAACATACTTTTTTTCACTTAAAATAATCCTGCTGGCATTTTTACATCCATAAAGCTTCTTCCAGAGTATAATCTTTAATAAATACATAACTTTGGATCATATGACTATATTGAGTTTTAGCAGAATAGAATGGTCACAAAGGTTAAACTCTGGAGTAAGACTACCTGGTGTAAATCACAGCCACCTACTATGTGTCCTTGGATAATTTGCTAAATTTCTTTAAATCTCAATATGCTTATCCATAATAATGGTGCGATAATAGTACAAACCTTATAGGCCATTGTGATGACTCAGTGTGTCAATCTCTGTAAAGCACTTAGAGAATAGTCAGTAGGTATTAACTACCATTATTAACATTTACGTTGTTCAGTTTGCTATCTTAAATAGATACGTTTAGTTCATTTGCATTATTGTGGCTCCCAATGTCTTTAGCCTTATTCTGCCATTTAAGGACATGGTTCGTTGACCATCCTTTCCCTTTCTCCTTCACCCACCCATTTCTACCTCCTGTTGTACTGAAAATGTTTCTATATTTTCTTCTTATTTTTTCCTCTGCTGGTTGGAAACATCTGATTGTCTTCTGTTCTTTTATTGGTTATTTTTTTGGCATATATAATAACCTATAAATTATTCTAAGAAATCTAAAGTTATATTTATCTTTCTCAAATATGATAAGGACCTTGATGGATTTTAATAACTCACTGAATACTCCAATCTTTCATATCCATAAAATACTCCATATTTGACTTATGATATATTTTATTAATTTCTTTGCTCACTATTTATCCTTATACTTTGACATTCCTCTGAGTTTATTTTTCTTTTTGCTGAAGTACATCCTTTAGTAATTATTGTTGTGAGAATATTTATTGTTAAATTATCTTAAGATTTGTATGCTTGCATTGTCCCTTTTGCATGATAATTTAGCTAGCTATAAGCTTATAGGGCAACAGTTGTTTTCTTGTGGCACTGTGAACATATATTCTATTACCTTTTGGTTTCTCTGCTTAATTCAGCTGTTTTTCTGTAAATTGTTTTCTATTGTAGCTCCTAAGATTTCCTTTTTATTCCTGATGATTTTCAGCTTTACTCCTGTGTGTCTGAGTGCATGTTTAATTGTATGTATGTACGCTAGCTCTTAAAGCTTTTTCTATCAGTGGACTCATCTCTTTTTGAAATCCAGGAAAATTCTCAGCTGCATTTATTCAAATATTGCTTTTTTAGCATTCTCTTCATCCTCCTTTTATGGTACTCTGAGAAGATGTATATTGGACCCTCTCAATGTATTCTTCATGTCTTTGTACAGCTCTTTCAGTATTTTAGATCTCAGCCTTTCAATGCTGTGTTCTGAGGGTATTTCTTGTGCTATCTTCTCAATTTTTCTGCATATGGTTAGTCTATGGTATATAATATCTATTAATTTTTGTTTCAATGACTATTTTTTATTTCATTTTTAATGGCTCTTTGTTATATCTGTCTTGTTCTTCTTGTTCCCTCTCTTCCTGTTTTCCAACATAATTTGTTTGACTTTAAAAAAATTGATGTTATATTTTCTTCTATCTCTGAGCATTTTATGTTTATTTAAGATCTGTTTCATTCTCTTTTATTATATTCACATTGGACATAGTTACATTCTGATTACTAATTTTGCTATAGTTTTAATATAATACTTCAAACAGTTTGGATTTTTGGATCTGTAGATTCCTTTTAAAAACTGTTTATAAATAATCTAAAACAAAAGTTATAAAAATAGTCAAAAATAACCTGTATAACTTTTACTCAGATTCTCCAAAGTTAACATTTACTGTATTTGTGTTATTCTCTTTAAGCACAAACACATGCATACTTTTCTGGGGGTGTGGTTAAAGAGCAATTTGCCTTTTGTTCCTAAATACTTCACTATGTATTTTCTAAAACCAAGTACATTCTTCTATATAACCAAGGTACAATGATAAAAACTAGGAATTTAGCATTGGTCTAAATATCTATTCTGTAGATCTTATTAAAATTTTGTTAAATGTTCCACTAAAAGTCTTTATTATAAAAAAGAGAAAAAAATTTTGCTGGTCCAGGCTCTGATCTGGTGTTATACATTGCATTTAGTTTTCATGTCTTTTTAGTCGCCTTTAATGAAGAATATTTCTCAGTCTACCTTTGTCTTTCAAGACCTTGAATTTCTTTTTCCCCCAAAATATAAGACATTTGTTTTGTAAAATAGCCTTTAATTTTTTTTCTGGTATTTCCTTATGATTAAATTCAAGTTATACATTTTTGGCAGAAGTCCTACCAAAGGGATATATCCTTCTCATTACATGATTTGAGAAGGTATCTAAAATATGTATTTGTTAAATTACTGATTATGCGTTGTTCACTTGGTTAAGGTAGCTTCCAGATTATCTACTGTAAAGTTACTATTTTCTTTTAGTAGTTAAGAATCTCATAAGAGACACTATTTTTTTTTTTCTTCAACATTTAAATTCCGAGGTACATGTGTAGGATGTGTAGGTTTGTTACATAGGTAAAAGTGTACCATGGTGATTCGCTGCCCAGGTCAACCCATCACCTAGGTATCAAGCCCAGCATCCATTAGCTATTCTTCCCGATGCTCTCCCTCACCCTGCGACCTCCTGAAAGGCCCCAGTGTGTGTTGTTCCCCTGCATGTGTCCATGTGTTCTCATCATTCAGCTCCCATTTATAAGTGAGAACATGTGGCGTTTGGTTTTCTGTTCCTGTGTTAGTTTGCTGAGGATAATAGCTTTCAACTCTATCCATGTCCCTGCAAAGGACATGATCTTGTTTCTTTTTATGGCTGCATAGTATTCCATGATACACACACACACACACACACACACACACACACACCCCACATTTTCTTTATTCATTCTATCATGGAGCAGTATTTGGGCTGGTTCCATGTCTTTGCTATTGTGAATAGTGTTGTAGTCAACATACATGTGCATGTATCTCTATAATAGAATTATTTATATTCCTTTGGGTATATACTCAGTAATGGAATTGCTGGGTCAAATGACATTTCTGCTTCTAGATATTTGAGGAATTGCCGCACTGTCTTTCACAATGGTTGAACAAATTTACACTTCCACCAACAGTGTAAAGCATTCTGTTTTCTCCACAACCAAGTCAGCATCTGTTGTTTCTTGACTTTTTAATAATCGCCATTCTGACTGGTGTGAGATGGTATATCATTGTGGTTTTGATTTGCATTTCTCTAATGATCAGTGATGTTGAGCTTCTTTTCATATATTTGTTGGCTGCACAAATGCCTTCTTTTGAGAAGTGTCTGCTCATATCCTTTGCCTACTTTTTAATTAAGTTGTTTTTTCTTGTAAATTTGTTTAAATTCCATGCAAACTTTAGATATTAGACCTTTGTTAGTTGGATGGCTGGCAAAAATTTTCTCCCACTTGTAGGTTGTCTGTTCACTCTGATGATAGTTTCTTTTGCTACACAGAAGCTGTTTAGTTAGATCTCATTTGTTGATTTTTGCTTTTGTTGCAATTGCTTTTGGCATTTTTGTTAAGAAATCTTTGCCGATACCTATGTCTTAAATGGTACTGTCTAGATTTTCTTCTAGGGTTTTCATCATTTTGAGTTTTATATTTAACTCTTTAATCCATCTTGAGTTAAATTTGTATATTGTGTAAGGAAAGGGTCCAGTTTCAGTTTTTTTCATATGGCTAGCCAATTCTAGCACCATTTGTTAAATAGGGAAACCTTTCCCCATTGCTTATTTTTATCAGGTTTGTCAAAGATCAGATGGTTGCAGATGTGCTGTCTTATTCTGAGTTCTCTATTCTGTTCCATTGCTCTGTGTGTCTTTTTTTGTATGGGTACCATGCTGTTTTGGTTACTGTAGCCCTGTAGTATAGTTCGAGGTCATTTGGTGATGTCTCCAACTTTGTTCTTTTTGCTTAGGATTGTGTTGCTTATCCAGGCTCTTTTTTGGTTCCATATGAATTTTAAAATAGTTACTTCTAATTCTGTGAAGAATGTCAATAGTAGTTTATTGGGAATAGCATTGAATCTATAACTTACTGTGGGCAGTATGGCCATTTTCACAACATCAGTTCTTCCTGTCCATGAGCATGGAATGTTTCTTCATTTGTTTGTGTCCTCTCTGATTTCCTTGAGCAGTGATTTGCAGTTCTCCTTGAAGAAGTTCTTCATTTCATTTGTTAGCTATATTCCTAGGTATTTTATTCCCTTTGTGACAATTGTGAATGGGAGTTCATTCGTGATTTGGCTCTCTGCTTACCTGTTGTTAGTGTAAAGGAATGCTAGTGATTTTTGCACATTGATTTTGTATGCTGGGACTTCGCTGAAGTTGCTTATCAGCTTAAGAAGCTTTTGGGTGGAGACGACAGGGTTTTCTAGAAATAGAATTATGTCATCTTCAAAGAAAGATAATTTGACTTTCTCTCTTCCTATTTGAATATTCTTTATTTCCTTCTGTTGCCTGCTTGCCCTGGCCAGAACTTCTAATACTATATTGAGTAGGAGTGGTGAGAGAGAGCATCCTTGTCTTGTGCCAGTTTTCAAGGGGACTACTTCCAGCTTTTGCCCATTCAGTGTGATATTGGCTGTGGGTTTGTCATGTATGGCTCTTATGTTGAGGTATGTTCCTTCAATATCTAGTTTATAGAGAGTTTTTAACATAAAGGGATGTTGAATATTATTGAAGGCTTTTTTGGCGTCTATTGAGATAATCATGTGGTTTTTTTCTTTAGTTCTGTTTATGTGATGAATCACATTTATTGATTTGCATATGTTGAACTAACCTTGTGTCCTGGGAATGAAGCCAACTTGGTCGGGTCATGGTAGATAAGCTTTTTGATGTGTTGCTGGATTCAGTTTGCCAGTATTTTATTGAGGATTTTTGCATCGATGTTCATCAGGAATATTGGCCTGAAGTTTTCTTTTTGTTGTATCTCTGTCAGATTTTGGTATTAGGATGACGCTAGCCTCATAAAATTAGTTAGGGAGGAGTCCTTCCTTTCAATTGTTTGGAATAGTTTCAGTAGAAATGGTACCAGGTTTTCTTTGTACCTCTGATAGAATTCAGCTGTAAATTTATCTGGTCCTGGGCTTTTTTTGGTTGCTAGGCTATTTATTCCTTCCTTAATTTCAGAACTTGTTATTGGTCTATTCAGGGCTTCAATTTTTTCCTGGTTCTGTCTTGGGAGAATGTACATGTCCAGGAATTTATCAATTTCTTCTAGATTTTCTAATTTATGTGCATAGTGGTGTTTATTATAGTTTTCTCTTGGTTGCTTGTATTTCTGTGGGGTCAGTGGTGCTATCCCCCTTATTTCTGAGTGTGTCTATTTTACTCTCCTCTCTTTTCTTCTTTATTAGTATAGCTAGTGTCTATCTATTTTATTAGGTGTTTCAAAAAATCAGCTCCTGGATTTGTTGATTTTTTTGAAGGGTTTTTCATGTCTCTATCTCCTTCAGTTCCGCTCTGATTTTGGTTATTTCTTCTCTTCTGCTAACTTTGGGGTTCGTTTGCTCTTGGTTCTGTAGTTCTTCTAGTTGTGATGTTAGGTTGTTAATTTGAGATCTTTCTATCTTTTTAATGTGGGCATTTAGTGCTATCAATTTCCCTCTTAACACTGCTTTAGTTTTTTTCCTAGAAATTCTGATACTTTGTCTTTTGTTCTCATTAGTTTCAAAGAGCTTCTTGATTTCTACCTTAATGTCTTTATTTACCAAAGTGTCATTCAGGAGCAGGTTGTTCAATTTCCATGTAGTCGTGTGGTTTTAATTAAGTTTCTTAATCTTGAGTTCTAATTTGATGTGCTATGGTATGAAAGGCTGTTTGTTATTATTTCACTTCTTATGCAATTGCTGTAAGACTCTCACCTAGTCCAGAGGAAGGGATTCAGGAACCCACTTAAACAAGCAGTATGGCTGCCCCTTAGCAAAGCAGATGTGCTGCACTAGGGGCAACCCCCTCATCCAGAATGCCCAGACTCTCCAGTGCCAGCAGGTTGGAACATCTAAGCCAGCTGAACCACAGGGACGGCGGCCACTTTCCCCTGGGGCTTCGTCCTAGGGAGAGATCAGAGTTCTGTCTGAAAAACTTGGCTGAAGTTGCTGTAATTTCAACAGGGAGGCCCCACCCACTGAGGAGGTGGGGATCACTTAAAGAAGCAGTCTGACCATGATCTGACATGGCAGCTATGCTGTATTGTGGGGAACTCCTTCCAGTCCAGACAGCCTGGACTCCCTGGAGCCGGCAGGGTAGAATGGCCCACTCTAACTGCAGAGATGGTGACTGCCCTTCCCCCCAGGAACTTGGTCTGTTTCAGGCAGTCTCCAGCCTGCTGCCACTGGCTGGCTGGGATTCCAAACCAGTGGGTCTTAACTTGTGAGGTGCTGTGGGAGTGGGGCCCACAGAATGAAGCCACTTAACTCCCTGGATTGAGCCCGCTTCTGAGCAGAATGCATGGATGGATCTCCCACTTCACTGGAATTCCCACTGGAATGCCAGGGTATACAAAACTCCTGGGTCTCCGTGCATGCCCCAGTGGCCATTATGTGGAGACTCCACACAGCTCTCTGCTTCGGATCCAAGGCCCTAGTGGCAATGGCTCATGAGGGGATCTCCTGATCTACAGTTTGCGAAGATCCATGGGGAAACCATGGTTTCCCAAATGGGGGTGCATAATCACTCACCACCTCCCTTGGCTGGGGGTGGGAGTTCCCCTGGCTCTGTGCTGCTTCCACATGGGCCATTGCTCTACTCTGCTTTTCCTCACACTCCCTGGGTCCAGCTGTCCACCTAGTCAGTCCTAATGCAATAACCTGGATACCTCAGTTGAAGGTGCAGAATTCGCTTCCTGTTTTCATTCCTCTCTGTGACAGTCGCAGACTGCAGCTGCTTCTAATTGGCCAAGTTATCTGGCACTGGCACCCCTTGAGATATTTTGAATTTATGTAAATATTTTGTGTATCACCTTCTTTCCCAAACAATTATTACTATGATGTCTTCCAGTTGGTAGTTTTCTGATTGCCTCATTTCTTCTACACACATTTGTTGACATTTTCCTGTAAGGAAGAGCTTTCCCTTCTCCTTTTTTTTTTTTTTTTTTAATTATTATTTGTTATGCCTTATTTGTGGAGTCCTAATTAGGGAAGGGGAGTTGGGCTGGCGGGACCAAGGAAAAGCAAAAAGAGAAAGCCCTCTCCAGCATACAGCACAAACATCATCCTATAAAATCCTCAGCAAGTCTCTCTCTCCTGTAAGTCAGCTCCTCTCCTGCTGACCTACCTGTTGTTTTCTTGAAATGCATTTTCCTACTTTCTCAAATAAACCTGCTTTTCTTTACATACAGCTGCCTTGGTAAATTCTTTTTACTACCTGTGCAATGCCAGCCTCAGATAGTTGCCAACTGGGACATTATTTATCCTTCCTAACTTGACTTTTGTAGTGTTGGGCTCAGTATATGATACCTCAAATTATGGTACCTTGTCATACTGAGTACTTTGAACTGAAGAAGATTGGAAGGGGCTCAGAGTTTCTTTGACCTTCCTCTATTCACCTTTCCCCACTATTTTTCCTCCCCAAGCTGAGTCATAGAAAGCAGAATTCCTCTTTCCTTGAGTGAGTCATAGAAACTAGAACTCCTCTTCCCCAAAGCAAGCATGAAACCCAGAAAGGTCACTCTCTGACCTCTCTTTTACCCTAAAGGTTCTTATGTGGCAAGTATCCTGCTATATATAGGGGGGAAGAAATGTCATACAGAGACACAGGAAAAATCTGAACAAACGGGCCTTATTGAAGTTCTGTCTCCTCTCCCCTGTCCCTCCAGTCTATTATCATTAGATCATACCCCTTTTTGTCCAACCATGTTTCTTCACAACTATCCACTGCTTTTATCAGATTTATTTTGAAATACACAGTTTTCCTTGGGTCTTTGGGTCTTCATTTCCTCTTCATTTCCTTATGATGGCTCGCTCCCATGTAATGTATAAACTTTTATTGAATTAAACTTATATGCTTTTCTCCTATTTTTAGGCTTAGCCAGGAACCCTAGGTGGCTTGGGCAAACTTTTCCCCCCATAAGACAAATGAGATACACATATGTGTTTTTATTTTCCCTTCTTTCTTACGTTGGGGCTCAGAAAATGACACCCAAAATATAGCTCTTTGACATGCTTAGTACTTTGAATTAAAGGAAATTAAAAGGTCTCAGAATCAATGACTTTTTGACCTTCTGTGTCTTTTCCCAGGCACAGGGTCAAACTCTCTGGTTTCTTTATCTGAAGCTACTCCAGAAGGAACATAATTGCTTTGGATACCTTCCCTGAAATGTTATTATTTAGAGAAGAGTAAACTCATATTTCAGGAAGAAAGACTGAGGAATATTATATACCCAGACAGATTGTCACAAACTATTGTCTGTTCTTAAGGTCCCATTCAGTTTCCAAACAGAGCAATTCACAAATGATGATCTGTTCTTGGGCCCAATCAACTCTCCTAAAAATCGTTTACTACCTCTCAAAATTGCCTACATTCCCTCATCTCCGTCTCCTCTATGAAGAGGGTGCTATTTAAGCATTAGCCATCTCACCCTTTTTTGTGTCTCAGTTTTGTATGGCTCATACATACTTTGTGCACACTTGAATGTTAATATATTTACATACTGTTTTTCATGTTATCAGTTTATTTCAGCAAACTGGAACCTTCAGAAAGAGAGGGGAAAATTTCCTTTGCACCTACACTTACATGAAAGATAGCATATTATAGACACAGTTGAACTTCTCTTAGCCACAGATTCTGCATCCACATATACAATCAACCTCGAATCAAAAATATCAAAAGACAATAAAAATAAAAGTATGACAATAAAAATAATACAAATAAAATACAGTACAATAACTATTTTTATAGTGTTCCCATTGTATTTGGTATTATAAGTAATCTAGAGATGTTTAAAAGTATCTGGGATGATATGTGTAGGTTATATGCAAATACTTCTTCACTTTATATGAGGAACTTGAGCATACAAATTTTGGTATCTTTGAAGGTTTCCGGAACCAATTCCCCATGGGTACTGAGGGGATGACCATGTTCTTTAGCACTTTGCTTGATTTACTTTAACAGTGTATCCTGAAAAAAAATTCTATGTTAGTTGATAGAAACCTTTTTTATTATTTGCATACCTGCATTGTAGTCAGCCAGACTTTTTAAAGGTTTGCAATGACAACGACATTGACGTAATGAAGTACCTGATACTACATAAGACCAGCTACCATAAACAACTATAAAATTGGAAATGTGTGTGAGAGGTACCTGATATTTTTTGTCCTATTTCTGCAAAATTTTTATAAGCTTTGTTATTTTGAATGCATTTAAAAATCAAGAAAAAATGTAAAATAATACGTCTGTGAGATCTTGACTTTTAAAATGTTTTCCCATTTGACCCCTCTACTCTTCCCCATCATTTCTCACCTCAACCCTTTTTTGATTCCCTATTTTTTGGGATAATCTAAATTCTTTGGCATAATGTCTAAGATTCTCCTAAACTGGCTTCTGCTTACCTTTTCTATTTTATTTCTAACAACTTTTTGCCTTATGGTTCACAATACTAGATAAATGTTGTAGTCCAACTACATCATTCTGTTCTAATACTTCAAAATTGAATTGAAATGATCTGTTTACATACTTGTTTCACTTCACTCTACATTCCTTAAAGGACTGGCATAGTGAGCATTTAATAAATGTTTATTGAACTGAACCTTTGTTGAAGTTTCAGAGCATATTGTCTGTACTTCATTTTTGATAATCAAAGCTTTCTACATGGTTTTATAGTGACTGTTATATATATTTATTTCCTTTCTTACACTGAATTGTTTTTGGACACTGTCTTCTTTGTGTTTTCCCCAAAACATCTTTAATGCTTTGCATGTAATAGAATTTAATACATGTATATTGAATCAACAAATAAGTTGGACACTTTTCTTGATAACTGATACTCTCTTCTCTTGAACTCTTAGGTTGTGCCTAGTTTTATTTGTCTGTGCCCAGTTTTTCAAGGAATCCTGAGGCCTTTAGGTTAAGATAATGAAGTTTATTATTATTTCATTAGAGAACTACTCAGTTTAAACTTATCCATTGTTTGTAATGCTGAAGTAGTCTATAAAGTGATAGCATGCTGTTTTCTGTAAAATAAAAGTGTAGGGGAAAAAAGTAATATCTTTTCCTTATCCATTGCTAGGTTCGTGGCTAAGACCCCTATAATAAAAGACAGATTAGCAAGAGAAATGCATATGCATTAATTTAACATAAGTTTTACATGACACAGAAGTGAAGACCCAAAGAAACAGAGAAACCTGTGTATTTTTATGCTGAGTTTGATGAAGAGTGGATAGCCATGCAGAAGTATGATTGGCAAAAGAGATATGATCTAATGGTAATAAACCAGGTGGACTTAAAGTCTGTTCAGGTTCTTCTTGTCTTCTCTGTGTCTTTGAGCACAAGGATGTTCTTTCCCTCTGGGTATAGGGAGGGTTCCTCTGGAATGAAGGTTTTATCACTTGCTTCAGGGTGAGGGGAAAGTGAGAGTGACCTTTCTGGTTCTGCTGTTTTCTCCAATGCTACATGGCCCTATTTTGGGGTAGCATGTTCTGAACCCCACCAAAAGACTCCTCCTCACCTCATACCTCTGTAGTTTGTAACATTTCTTTTGTATGAAGAGAATAGTATAGAGTTAAGTAAGCTAGGCATTCTATAAATATGAAACCCAGGAAATATGAATATAATTGGATTACTCCAGAGCACAACTGGGATCTGACGCAGGCTGATCTGTGCCCTTCACATTCTTAGAGGATGGGAAGGGGCAGTGCTTCCCAGTGACCTGGCATCATAGAACTCTGTTTAACTTTTTTGACTTAAATTTTTAGATTTTATATGGCTTTTGGTTCCTGCAAGGACACAGATTTTGTACATGATTCTCATTAGTACTGACATTCATTTCCAAAGAAAAGAATACTGGGTTCAAGCAAAATAGTATAAATAAATAAAAAAGTAATCTACCAAACAGTTAAATCACTGAGTACTTATTTACTCTACAAAAGTGTTCTAGATTTTTCTAAGTTTATTGTAAGATTATTTTATATAGGAAATTTTTCTGATATGTATATAAAAGATGAATACATTTAAAGTAAAGTTGGCAAATATTTGTCCATACATATTGTGTAATCTAGAATATACTTGTATAAACACTGTGTAATTAAACAACTTAATAAATATCTATGTGCATTCACTTTGTTAAGGCACTATGAAGGATGTCAAAATGGTAATAAACTTATTGTGTTGAAGGCTTTAAATCTACTTGAATGGAAAAGATAAATATGTAAGCAATGACAAGTTTATTCTTCCTTTTTTATATTCTAGGTTGTTCCTAAAGAGATCAGGTGGACTAATCATTATTAAGGGTGTAAAGGAGAAGAATATTTCCTAAAGGCATTATAGATTGAGAGAGCCCATCCAGTTGTAAAAAGTGAGAGGATCAGCACAGGCTTTGTGGAGGAGGGAGTCATAAATCGTCCTTAAGAAATTGGGTAGTGGAATTACCAAGAGCTAGGTGGCCAAATTGGGTTCTGAAAAAAAAGATGATTACATTTAGATAGAACAGATTTGAGGTACCAATGTGATTTTTTAGAGGAAATACAAACATGCAATTGACAATGTAGGACCAGAAATTGGGAAGAATGTCTTCCTAAAGGCTATATTAAGAATCATTGAGTAACGAGTATTGAGAGAAGTGATAAAGAAAAGGAATTTCAGAGTAACAGCTGATTCAGGAGTTAAAAGGAGGAAGAGGAAATGACAGAGAAGGAGAGTTCGAGAGATTGGTTGGCAAACAGGAGAGAGAGATGTTTCTGAATATAGGTAAAACTTTCAAGAAGGAGGAAGAGGTCAATGGTGTGAAATGTCAGAAAAAGTAGAAGATAATGAAGACTATAGAAAGAGAAATGTTCTAACAAGTTTCTGGGTGGCACTGATGCTGCTGGTCTGGGGATCACAATTTGAAAGGATGAGTGGGCAGTTAAGATGTGATTCAGGAGTTTAGTGTAGTAGTTAGTTGCGTAGGCTTTTCATTTGGACAGAACTAGAAAGATAGTGAGGACTAGAAGGTTCTCGGTGAGTTTTAAGAGTTCAGTATTTAGGGAAGAGAAGGTAGCCTTTGGGGATTAATACAGAGGTTGCAAACTGGCTGCCCTTATGCAAACTGCAGCCCAGGTTTATATTTTGTTTGGTCTACTGCATGTTAGTTCAGATGGTATTTTAAAAATATATAGTTGCTGTCAAAGAACAAAATTTCCTGAAAACCAGTTTGGTCATTAAATTAAATTTGTTGAAATCAGGCAGCCTTCCATCTATGAAGTAGAAAGGTGTTCTATGAGCTGAGCAGAGCCTATTGACCTTATAGACAGAAAGGAGCTGAAAGAAGCAGAAATAAGGAATAAAAAGCAGATTGGTCATTTCAAAGTACTTTCCTTGTAGAGTTAAAACAGATGAGACATTCTTATCAGGCCAGTTTACTTAGATGCGGCCATGGGGCCTCTTCTAATGGGTTGCTGCGAATCTCTTGTTCTTTAGAAAACTATCCCATTTTAAAGGCTAGTTTGATTATGTGTCACCTAGCATGAATGACTCCATTCTGATTTGGTCTGGTCTTTCGGGGCCTAGTGAAGGAACTCAGTCCAAAACAATGGCCTCCCATAACCTCTTGTTTATGTTGTCAACATTTAGAAGTCAAGATATTTCACGTAAAAGTTCAGACTTCTAAGTTCTCTTGATAGTTTTAAACATCTGGCAACAAATGCTTGGAAGTGACTAGAGACTGCACTCATTAGACAGGCATTAATTTTCCATTGTGCCAAGAATCATCTATCTCTTCCTAAATGTGTCTTATACCTTGCTAACTTGCAATAATTTAACATTTGTTAACTAGATCAGAGGTTTTCAAACTAGCATGTGTCAGCATCACCTGGAGAGCTCATCGAAACACAGACTTTAGGGCTCCACCCCTACTGGTTTGATTCAGTAGGCTGAAGAGCTGATCTTGCTAAGACATTGTGGGTGGTGCTGATGCTGCTGGTCTGGGAACCACAATTTGAAAGGATGAGTGGGCAGTAAGAAAGTGGCTCTGGAGTTTAGTTTATTAGTTAGTTATGTAGGCTTTTCATTCAGGAAGAAATAGGTTCTGTTCTCTCACCCAGAAAATAAAGATCATATGCCTATTTCATGAGTTGCTTTTTAATATAATATAAGATAATGCACATAAAATATATATCAACATCCTTGAAGAGAGGCCTAGTTTATTGTAACTCTTCATTAAATTATTTGGTTGTATTGTTGTTATTACTACTTCTATTATGTCTTTCAACAGAATTGACTCTGGGAAGGAGAAAGTCAGAGATAGATTAAAGTTTTGAAGTGATCAGGGTCTTTTTTTAAACGAAGGAAGAATAAAAGCATAGAAGAAATTTACTATTTCTATGAGAGCATAATTGACAGCAAGTTACCAGGGGATGGAGTAATGGTGGAAACATAAAGACATAGAGAATCAGTCATGATATTGAGACTGAGTGCTTTGTATGTATGTATATATGGGACAACATCTGGTATGAGGTAGGAAGGTTGTAAATCCCACTGGGGCCCAGGGCATGCCACCCAAAAATGACTGTAGGAGACCAGAGTGCCAGCCCCAAATATTCCTCTTTGGCATATTGATTTTTTTAAAGCTTGTTATTTTGTGAAACTGCAGACACTGAAGTAGCTCTGAAAAACTCCGCTTTTATGAAGGAAATTTACATTTATATAGGAGATTTTCATTAGTAAAGGTATTTGTGTCAGAGAGTTACTCTATGACAACTTTTATCAGATGAGAGACTTTGATCTGCATAGCAAGGCAACCTTTATTCAATATACATTTCTTCCCCTCACCTTTCTATAATTTGGCTTCACCAGCCCCAGAAACCCTAAGCCCTTATTTCTTTCTGTAGCTCAGAATGCTAAATAAGCTTCAATCTGGGGAATAAGGGAATTCTGTCCCTTTTTTGAGTTTCATATTTTTGTGAGACTCCCATGCATACATGGGTACACATGTTATTAGAATAGTTTCTGTCCAGTTAAGCTGCCTTATGTCAATTTAATTTGTAGCTCAGCCAAAGAATGTAGGAGGGTAGAGGAAAGCTATTTTTCTATCCCCTACAATCCAAGGCATCCAACTCAGCTATAGGATGGTTAGTAAGGTAGAAGAAGACCCTATGCAATGGGTGGCACTATCTCCATATTTTCGATGATGATAGTCATAGAATTTAAATATTGCTTCCTTTCCACATAGATAGTAGGTGGAAGTGAAAGGATTTTAATCCATTTCCTTCTTACTCTAAAATTCATGCCTTTTCCTTTAGAGCATGCTGCCTTTCAAGCCCACACTATTTTCTATTAGATCGAACACTCCTACTTGCCTAGATAATCTCCTTTGTCTTCAGTATTATTTCAACGTTATATCTTTCAGGAAACCTTCATGATTCCACAGTCTAATATAGACGCTCCTCCCATACTTTCTATTATCATGATCTATATATGTAATATAAATTACATATTTTTCTATTTCTCTGGCCGATTAGAGTTCCTTAGAGGACAGGCAGTCCATATTACTGTCATTTTGTCTCCAGAGATCAAAAAATAGTTGCTTAATAAATGAAAAAATACAAGATTAGATAAATAGTATATTAGTTAGAGTTCTCTACCGGGACAGAACTAATTGTGTATGTGTGTGTGTGTATGTGTTTATATATATGTATATATGTGTATATGTGTGTGTGTGTGTATACATATAGATATAGATATGAGTTTATTAAGTCTTAACTCACACAATCACAAGGTCCCACAATAGTTCATCTATAGGAAAGCCAGCCAGAGTCCCAAAACTGAAGATCTGATGTTCGGGGGTAGGAAGTATCCAGCATGGGAGAAGGATGTAGGCTGGAAAACTAGGCCAGTCTGGTCTTTTCACGTTTTTCTGTCTGCTTTATATTCTAGCTGTGCTGGCAGTTATTAGATGGTGCCTACCCAGATTAAGGGTGGGTCTGCTTTTCCCAGCCCACTGACTCAAATGTTCATCTCCTTTGGCAACAACCTTACAGATATACCCAGGATCAATACTTTGCATTCTTCAATCCAATTAAGTTGACACTCAGCGTTAACCATCACAAGTCCACCTGTTGTCAACTTGAACCCACACATGTCTCCTGAGATCATACATAATATTCAAATAAAGACAATAAGGCCACAATTTTATCTAACATAATACAACTATTCTTCCTACAACTGGAAATGCACCAATCCCCAACCCAAATACTATTACATAAAGTTAACAATACTTCAATGCTGATATGAAGTCAATAAATTTTATGTCACATAATAAAGGAAAAAGGAAATAAAATGAAGATATTTTCTTAGTACAAGTGTATATATGGACACACATGTTTTTAACAAAAGAAGGAAGAAATACTCATGACAATTACAATCCTCATTCTTGCAGCTGGTATTGATGACTACCTTCTACTAACCATTCTGTTTTCCCTTTGCCTTCAGCAAGCACCTCAGCAGGTTGTGTGTGTGTGTGTGTGTTTTTTTTTTTTTTTTCCTGGTGGAGTGACCCAAACCTTCATTCCTGAAGGGTCTGGGCCATTTGTAATCCTTCCTGGATTGGGCTGTTGTCATTTCCCATTGACTTTAATGACAGGGCATGGTAATACTAAGAGACGCCCTAATAGATCTGTATTCCGCGCATACACTTCCTTACCTCCGTTGTGGAGTAGTACACTAATTTCATCTTGACAGTCTGGGTCAGTCACCCCAGCCAACAGTGTAACTCCGTTCTTAGCCTGTTGACTTAAAGGTAGGAGGAGCTCAAAGTGTCCAGGTGACAATTTTAACTTCCAGGTTAATGGAATCGTGTCTCCTGGTAGCAGCATTTGTCACTCTGGAACTAAGACATCTAGGCCAGCAGAACATAATGTTGCAGGAACAGGGGCAAAAATTTTGCTAGTAGATCACTAGGAGTGATGTTGAGTGGTGCCACTTCCACCCCTTGATTCCTGGACCTGTGAATCCTGACTATGGGAGAAAGAGTAGCATATATTGGATGCTGATTTAGAGCATACACAGCCTTCTGGAGAACTTTGGCCAAGCCCTGCAAAGTACTGTCACCTAGTTGTAATTGTGACTTCGAAAGGATATTCCACCATTCTGTTAATCCAGCTGTTTCAGGACTATGGGGAACATGGTAAGACCAGAGAGCATGAGCATGAGCCCACTGCCACACTTCTTTAGCTGTAAAGTGAGTGCCTTGGTCAGAGGCAATGCTATGTGGAATACCATGACAGTGGATAAGGCATTCCATGAGTCCACAGACGGTAGTCTTGGTAGAAGAATTACATGCAGGATAGGCAAACCCATATCCAGAGTAACTGTCTATTCCAGTGAGGACAAACCTCTGCCCTTTCCATGATGGAAAAGGTCCAGTATCAACCTGATACCAGGTAGCTGGCTGATCATACTGAGGAATAGTGCCATATTGAGGGCTTGGTGTTGGTCTCTATTGCTGGCAAATTGGACACTCAGCAGTGGCCATAGCCAGGCAGATCAGCCTTGGTGAATGGAAGTGCATGTTGCTGAGCCCATGCATAACCTCCATCCCTACCACTATGGCCACTTTGTTCATGGGCCCATTGGTCAATGACAGGTGGCTGTGAAAAGAGGCTGAGTGATGTCCACAGAACAGGTCATCCTATCCACTTGATTATTAAAATCCTCCTTTGCTGAGGTGACTCATTGGTGAGCAATCACATGGGATACACATATCTTCACAGTTTTTGACCACTCAGAGATCCATCCACATACCCCTTCCCCAGATTTCTTTGTCACCAATTTTCCAATCATGCTTCTTCCAAGTCCCTGACCATGTAGCCACACCATTGGCTACAGTCCCTGAATCAGCATATAATCACACATCTGGCCATTTCTCCTTCCATGCAAAATGTGGAACCAGGTGTACTGCTGGAACTTCTGCCCACTGGGAAGATTTCCCTTCACTCTTGACCTTCAGTGATGTCCTAGAAAGGGGTTGTAGTGCTGCACCACTTTGGGTGGTGCCTGCATATTGTGCAGAACCATCTGTGAACCAGGTCCTAGTCTTTTCTTCCTCTGTCAACTGATCATAGGGAACTCCCCATGAAGCCATTGGTGCAGGCTGGGGGAGAGAAGGTGGGGTGGCAGGAGTGGACACCGTGGGCATTTGAGTCACTTCCTCACGTTACTTACTTGTGCCTTCAGGACATCCTCAAGCCCAATCACATGTATACCACTTCCATTTGCTGATGGAATGCTGCTGTGCACGACCCACTTTATGGCTAGATGAGTCAGAAAGCACTTAGTTCATGATAGGCAGTTCAGGTTGCATGGTAACTTGATGACCTGTAGTCAAACTTTCAGTTTCCACCAAAGACCAATAATGGGCCAAGAACTGTCTCTCAAAAGGACAGTACTTATCTGCAGAAGATGGCAGAGCCTTACTCCAAAATCCTAGGAGACTCTGCTGTGATTTACCTACAGGGGCCTGCCAAAGGCTCTAAACAGCATCCCTATCTGCCCCTGACATCTCAAGCACCATTGGATCTGCTGGGTCAGATGGCGCAAATGACAGAGCAGCTTGCACAGCAGCCTGGACTTGTTCCAGAGCCTTCTCCTATTCTGGAACACACTCAAAGCCCTTTGGGTCACTCAATAAATGGGCTGGCATAACACACCCGAATGAGGAATGTGTTGCTTCCAAAATCCAAGTACACCCACTAGGCATTGTGCCTCCTCCTTGGTTGTAGGAGGGGCCAAATGCAGCAACTTAGTTTTTACTTTAGAAGGAATACCTTGACAGGCCCCACACCACTAGACCCCTAGAAATTTTACTGAGGTAGAAGTTCTCTGAATTTTAGTCGGATTTATTTCCCATCCTCTGGCATGCAAATGTCTCACCAATAAGTCCAGTGTGTTTGCTACTTCTTGCTCACTGGATCCAATCAGCATAATGTTATCAATGTAATGGGCCAGTGTGGTATCTTGTGGAAGCAAAAAGCTATCAAGTTCTTTCCAAATAAGATTATGACACAGAGCTGGAGAGTTGATATACCCCCTGAGGGAGGACATTAAAGGTATATTGTTGACCTTACCAGCTGAAGGCAAATTGTTTCTGGTGGACCTTATGAACAGGAATGGAGAAAAGGTCATTTGCCAAGTCAATGGCTGCGTAACTGGTACCAGGAGATGTTTTAATTTGCTCAAGCAATGAAACCACATCTGGTACAGCAGCTGCAATTGGAGTCACCATTTGGTTAAGCTTACGATAATCCACTGTCATTCTCCAAAATCCATCTGTCTTCTGCACATGCCAAATAGGAGAGTTGAATGGGGATGTAGTGGGAATTACCACCCATGCATCTTTCAAGTCCTTGGTGTTGGCACTAATCTCCACAGTCCCTCCAGGGATGCAATATTGTTTTTGATTTACTGTTTTTCTAGGTAGAGGGAGCTCTAATGGCTTACATTTGGCATTCCTACCATAATGGCCTTCATCCTACCAGTCAGGGAGCCAATATGGGGGTTCTGCCAGTTTGCAAGTATGTCTATGCCAATTATGCCTTCTGGCATTGGGGAAATGACCACAGGATGAGTCCAGACCCACTGTAAGTCAGACCCAAGCTAAAACTCCATCAATTACTTGACCTCTATAAGCCTCTACTTTAACTGGAGGACCACAATGACCTTTTGGGTCCCCTGAAATCAACGTCAGCTCAGAGCCAGTGTCCAGTAATCCCTGAAATGTCTGAACAGTTCTCTTTCCCCAGTGCACAGATACCCTGGTAAAAGGCCGAAGGTCTCCTTGGGGATGGAGAGAGAAAAATTAACAGCATAAATTGTTGGTAGTGTAGTGGCATCCTTCCTCAAGGGGACCCGACCTCCCCTTCATTCAAGGGGTCTGGGTCTGTAAACTGATTCAAGTTTGGAAACTGAGGGGCCATGAATCCCTGTTTTTACGATTCAAATTAGTCTTTTGTCCATTTGACCTAGAAGTTTTCTGCTTGTATAAATTAAGTAAGAATGCAGTAGGCTTCCTATCAATTTCACTTATAGAAATACTATGATTAGTTAGCCAGTGCCAGAGCTCTACATGAGTCAGACTATTCTGATTGCGATTTTGCCTCTACTGTCTATTAAGCTATGCCCACCTTGCCTTTGAAGGTTGAGTGCTACCCCTTGGCCCCTGCCACCTCGGGATCCCATTATTCCCACTGTATTTAAATTTTGTAGTTCAGTGATTGCGGTTCCCACTGTTAGATCTGACATACAGAGAAGAGCAATTACAGGGCCCTTCAAAGATGCAGGTGCTGCCCTCACAAATCTATTTTGCAAGGCATTGGTCAAGAATATATCTTCTGGACCCTCCCAGCTGGGATGAGTAGATCTACAGTGACTAATCCACTCCACCATCCCAATCTCCCTAAGCCTTTGGATCCCTTCCTCTACAGTACATCAAAGGAGATCAGGCATTTCCAGCTTGCTCACAGTAGGTCTTTTAATCCATATTTCAGCTAACCAAGCAAATAAACTATTACAACCTTTTTTTTCACTCGACCTGCAACACTAAATGCAGAATCCCTACTTAGTGGGCCCAGATCAATAAATTCAGCCTGATCCAACTCTATGTTCCTTCTACCATTATCCCACACCCTTAATATCCATTCCCATGTCTGTTCTTCAGATTTCTGTTTATATAAATTAGAAAATTCAAGTAGTTCTTTTTGAGTATAGTGTACCTCCTCATAGGTCACACTCTGAGCCTCACCTGTAGGGCCCACTGGGATGTTAGTCTACTTATAAGTCTAGAAGCAAACAGGGCTGTTGCGGATGGCTCCGGAGGAGAATCAACATTATCTTACCTGGCAACTGCCTCAGGGGAGGCCATCACTTTTCCTCAGGCAGCGAAGGGTTTATCTCCTCATACAAAGGTGGAAAGACTGATGGCAGCATGGGTCAGGGAGGGGATGTTGCCACTACTGGGAGTGGGGAAGCTATTTCTTTTGGCAAAAAAAGTTTGTCAGAGTTTACAAACTCAGTGTCCCCAGCTTCATGAGAGTCCTCCCAAACATTGCCATTCCAAGTTGCAGGGTCCCATTCTTTTCTAATCAGTGCCCTCACTTTAAGGGCTTGTGTCTGTTTTCCCACAATTTCATGTCTTTCTCTACAGGAGATAAGACTTTCACTCAGGGCAATCTTAGCAGATTTGAGGCTCAGTATCTGCTTCTGAAGCTGAGATTAGAATCCCTGATTTCATCATTTCCTTTCATCACTTTGTCCACTGAACTCAGGAGCAACCAACCAGCTTCGTTATATTCCTTGATTCTCTACATATAGTCGAAGGTATTATGTGTAGAGTCACTAAACTCCTTGCCTCTCACGAATGGTGAATCAGGAATGTCAAATGCATTCATTTTGCATAACTCTCTAAACAGTTCATGCCAAGGACTATCAGTGTTCTCCATACTACTGGAAGTAGAGTCCTTGGCATTTTTGGGTCTAATAATGTTAAGCATCCAACTCCAGAAACCCCCAAACCAATGAAAGGACTTCATCCTTAATATTCTGTACCTCTAGAACCATATACATACACATATATATATGAGTTTATTAAGTATTAACTAAGATGATCACAAAGTCCCACAATAGGCCATCTGCAAGCTGAGGAACAAGGAAAGCCAGTCCAAGTCCCAAAACTGAAGAACTTGGAGTCTAATGTTCAAGGGCAGGAAGCATCCAGCATGGGAGAAGGATGTAGGCTGGGAGGCTAGGCTAGTCTAATCTTTTCACGTTTTTCTGCCTGCTTTATGTTCTGGCTGCACTGGCAGCTGATTAGATGGTGCCCACCCAGATTAAGGATGCCTTTCCCAGCCCACTGACTCAAATGTTAATCTTTTTTGGCAACAACCTCACAGACACATTCAGGATCAATACTTTGCATCCTTCAATCCAATCAAGTTGACACTCAGTATTAACCATCACAAAGAGATGCATAGATAGATGAACAAATATATGAACCATGAATAAGGGCTCTGATCTGGCTAAGAGAAATGCTGAGCTCAACCACCTTAGGACACACAGGTAGCCTCTGCCTGGGAAGTAGTCGTTTACTTTGTGCTTAGTCTATGATGGAGGATGTGCCGCCATGTTCAGTATGATGATGGATCCAGGTAGCAATGGAGCAATGGTGGCATTGCAGGCTCAATCAGCATCTTGATTCCAGTGGGTCTCATCACAGGACAGGTCCTTACTATATACGTCTACATGAGAGAGATAGTCAGATTGATGGCTCTGATTTGTTTGGATAGTTCATGGGACCAAAGAGGAGTGGCCCAAAAGGGGGAGCACAAAATAAAGAGCTCTATGTTTCTGATACAGAGGCTACCTGAATATCCCAAAGTGGTTGAGTCTGACACTGCTCTTCATGAGACGACACATCTTCTCAGTTTATTCATCTACCTGCGCATCAATTTTTCATCTAATTTAATCTTTATTTTTCATTTATTAAACAAATATGTATTGATCCTGGAGACTGAAAAACAGTAAGATATCCTGCTTGTCTTCCGAGATACTCTAATGGGACAGATAAACACACATAGACACACATGTATCAGATACACACACACACACATATATATATACACATACACATTTATGTAATTTGTAATATGCTAATTACAATGATAGATGTAAACTATGGGAGCAGAGAAGAGGAGCATCTACAATAGACTAGAATCAGATAAATCTTTCTGTCCACAGTGGTTGCATATTTCTCTCCTTTCACAACCAGTGCAGGTACATGTCTCTATAGCTATTGCCTGAAAAGGAGTGGAAATTTCTGCTCACCCACTCCTTTTAGAGTGAATCTTAGAAACTGAGGCTGACCAGTAGGTTGGTGAGGAAGTTCTCCCAGCCAGTGGAGAGTGGGCAAAAACCCTTTGGGAGCTGTCCTAGCCTGCAACCACTTCAGAAATTTCTCATTAATGTGCATTAAAGTGAGGGATTTATTTTTAATTTTATTTTTTTGAGACAGTCTTGCTCTGTCACCCAGGCTGGAGTGCCATGGCTCACTGCAACCTCCACCTCCCTGGTTCAAGTGACTCTCTTGCCTCAGCCTCTTGAGTAAGTGGGATTACAGGCACATGCTACCATGCCCGGCTAATTTTTATATTTTTAGTAGAGATAGGATTTCACCACGTTGGCCAGGCTTGTCTCAAACTCCTGACCTCAGGTGATCCATCCTCTTTGGCCTTCTAAAGTGCTGAGATTACAGGCGTGAGCCACTGTGCCTGGCCTAAAGTGAGGAATTCTTATTATGCAGTCAAACATTCAATGTGGTCAGCATGTTTACTACCCAGTTCCTAAAGATGTTCCACAAAACCCTTTCATCAGCTTAGAAGTCTGATCCTTCCTCTTCCAGAACACTATGAATCTGTCAGCGTTCCATCCTTGTCACTGTCAAGAACTGTGAGGAGTTTAAGATTGTATCCTACTTGCAAACTAAGAATTTAGTCTGGCACAATTTCATTGATGCTGCCAAAAAAATTGTAGGACAGAGACTAATTACTTGCAACAACAGCAGTAGAGTATCAACATTTTCTTGTACCAATTTATCAAGTCCCAGTTTTTACAGTGCAAGGCAAAGATGGTCACATGATACAGTCATATGCAATGGGTCATGTTGTAGGTTGTGTTCCTTCAGTTTAGGTAACACCTATTTTATAATGGTCAGTAAGCAAACCTACCCTTTGCTTTGAAAGTAGACATTATTTTTATCATCTAAAGCTGTAGTTATAAAAAGATAGCCCAAAGCAAAGGCAGTCAGTGCCACTGCTAGTTCTGAGAGCTACAATAGCTTCTACAGAGATTTCTACAAGTATGAGAACTTACATAAAGTGAAATCAGCCCTCTATCTTCATCTTCCCATTAACCAAGCTCAGCTTTAACCAGATCATCAATTTACTTTTGAATAGTCCATGTTCAACACTCCCTGCTGGAAACCTTTGAAATTTAAAATTTTCCTTTGAATAACTGTCCCATTTTATGTTTTCTCTTTGGGAGCAATATAAAAATGGGTTAGATAGTATATTCATATGCTAAAATTGAAAAAAAGCAACATCTAATAATATTTATTCAGGCCTTAGATATTTTAATGTGTATATTCAAAGTTTGAAAACAATATACATTGCAGAAAATAAAAAAGTAGTATTGATTTTTTCAACTTTTATTTTAGCTTACAGATTGCAGTGGACCAAAGGAAAATGCTTCATATATTGAGCAAAATAAAGAAAATCAGTGTTTTGAAAATGAAACTGATGAGACGACAACTGTAAGTGTTACACTGTTTTCTTTCTTACTAGGCTTCATGGGTAAGATTTGTCTTGTTCTCTGTGGATAGTGCTAGTAGTGTTAAAGAAAGAAAAGGAAATGTGTAACCTAATTTCTAGCTTTGGCCTGGTCAGCAAATTGGGTTCTCAGGCTTCTAAGCTGACACTGAATGTGTATCATTTTGAGTAGTTGTGTGTTTCATTTTGGGTTCTGTGTTTTAGTAGGTAGTCTTAAGGTGCTGGTTATCACACAATCATTTTGTAAGCTATTTCACTTTCCTCTCTTGAAAAATACTTTCATTTAACCTAGAAGATGTTAACTATTTGAGACAGTAATAAAATGCAAAATGTGCTTCCAGGAAAGGAAGTTATCTAATTTGGCAATGAGACTGTTTCTTTTCCAAAAGAAGAGAGGGAGGGTGGACATCCATGCTGGGCTCATGAATACTTGGAAAACACATTTTTGGATTTCCTGGCTGTTTGCAAGGATATTTGTATTTTTGCTTCCTGAAAATGAAGTCATTAGTCCTAAGTGGGATACGAATGTGCCAACCTTCCAGGCAGCTAAATTAAATAAATGCTGAAAAATATATTAGAGAAACTTTTGATTTCATAATTGGAGAGCATATTGCTAGCTTATGCTGCTTAAACGCTAAAAGCTTCCATTTCCTCATCTTATAGGGTACTTTTGAAATTTTAATGAGATCCTGAATATGAACATGCTTAGTACTGCTTGGCAAATAGTAGATATTCATGCTATTGAAATTAATTGCAAGTTTTGCATTTATTTTATTGAGGATATTTTTATTAACATTTGGAAAATAAAAATGAAGATATTAATGAAAACTTTAGACCTTTAATGATGAATAAATACTTCATATTTAATATGGTTTCTTTATTTTATTCCTGTTTTTCTTTGAACAATTTAAAATAATTGGGAGTATTTTTTAGGGATGTATTCTGTGTTTAAATAAACCTAATATACAAAACGTAAAGTTTGGAGATTTGATATTCCAGAGTCCTAGTGAGAAACAATGAAAATTTTTAATCAACTTATAGAGAAATGAGGAATCTTAAAGAAATAATTGACAGGACTTGGTGACTGAATAAATTGAGAGTTAGGTGGTATCAGAGCAAAAATGGGGTTATTTGGAGGAAAGCTGACTAATGGATAGATAGAGTTAACTAATTCAATTATGACATCTTAAATTTGAAATAACATGGGAACAACTAAGAAAATACCTTGAGAGGAGATGGGGCATATTTGTTGAGAACTAAGTGTAATATCAAAAATAGGACAGTGTGGTAGAATGGAATGAACAAAAGATCCGAAGTCAGAAACCAGGATTTGTATCTTGGCTCTATCACAAATTAGTCATGTGACCTCAGGCACATTAAATGACTTTTTATTGTGCCTGAAATGAGATACAATGAGATTATACCTATTGTGACTATACTATAGGAATATAAAAAGGATGAAATGGGATAGTTATATATGAAAGGATTGATAGGTAAATGCTCTAGATATTGCATGCATTTGGAGAAATGAGTAGAGCACTAAATGCATTTAGGAATATCTTTGTTTTAATACTGTTTTAATTGTTTGATATTTTATCTTTTTCAGCAGAAAACAGAGTCTAGCCAATCTTATAAATTAGAACTGGTTGATTAAGGGACTAAGTAAATATTATGCAGGTACCACAATGGGTGGGGCAGAAAGTTAGGTTTCTTTCAGCAAGAGCAGAGAGGTAACAAGGTAGAAACACATTTGACTGTAGGACACATATCAGACTCATAAAGAAGAATCGTGTAAGAGTAAGTCATAACTGGAAACAGAGATGTTAGATTATTGTCTTTGTACACTTACTATTTGAGTGTTCTCGGGCAAGTCACTTAGACTATCTGTGTGCCTCAGTTTCCCAATCTAAACCCTAATCTCAAGAGAGAGACTGATTAGATATTAATAATTTATGGGGCTGGTGGCAGTAGCCCATGCCTGTAATTCCAGCACTTTGGGAGGCCAAGGCAGGTGGATTACTTGAGGCCAGGAGTTTGAGACCAGTCTGGGCAATATGGTGAAACCCCGCCTCTACTAAATACAAAAATTAGCCAGGTGTGGTAGTGTGTGCCTGTAATCCCAGCTACTTGGGAGGCTGAGGCAGGAGAATTGCTTGAACCTGGGAGTTGGATGTTGTAGTGAGCTGAGATAGCGCCACTGTACTCTAGCATGGGTGACAGGGAAAGACTCCATCTCAAAAAAATAAAAAAATAAAATAAATAAATAACATATGAGTCCTTTCAATTATGATACATTTAGTATACTTTGATAGAATAGAATAATTATGTATTTTAGAGAATTTCAGCATTGCTCTTAATTATTTTTAGGCTATGGTATATATTTATACTCTTAAATAGCTGCACCTTCTAATTAATAATAATTTTGTAGCTCAGCTCTATTTTTCTAGTAACTGTTCTTTCTGATATTTAGAAGGAAACTTCTTTTTCTGAATGCCACTCACCTATGGGAAAGATTTTTATGTTTGTTTGTTTTATGGAATGAGAGCAGAATGAGAATCCTCTTGTCTCTATATGTTTACATTAAATGCTTCCCATGATCCTTATCTTAAAAGTGATAGTTCCGAGACACTAAATAGCCTAATCAGTTTTGGAGAATAAGAACAAATTTAGAAGCCTCAGACATCCTGATTTCAAAGCTTACTACAAAGCAACAGCAATCAAGATGGTGTGGTACTGGCATAAAGACAGATAGATATATTCATCAATGAAACAGAATGTAGATCCTAGAAATAGACCATTGCATATATGGCAAATTATTTTAAATAAGGGAGCTACAACTACCACTGGGGAAAGGATAGTTTCTTTAACAAATGGTGGTGAGAAAACTGGATATCTACATGCAAAAGAATAAAACTGGGCCCTTACTTTATACTATATACAAAAATTAACTCAAAATGGATTACAGATATAAGTAAGACTTTATAACTCCTATAGAAAATGTAAGATTTAAACTATAATAGAAAAATGTCAGGACACATTGGATTTGGCAACAATTTCTTGAATATGCCACCAGAAGCATAGGAAACTGAAAGCAAAAATAAACAAATTATACTGCATCAAACTTAAAGACTTCTGTACATCAAAGAACACAATCACCAGAGTGAAAAGACAACCAATGGAACTGGAGAAAGTATTTGCAAGTCATATATATGTGAAGGATTTATATCCAGAATATATAAAGAACTTCTAAAACTCAACAACAAATAACAAGTAACACAATTAAAAATGGACAAAATACTTGAATAGACAATTCTCCAAAGAAAATATACAAATGGCCAACACACCTATGAAAAATACTCAACACCACTAATCATGAGGGAAATGCCAATCAAAACAACAATTAAATATCATCTCACACCCATTAGGATGCCTGCTGTCAAAAGAACAGAAAATAATGTGTTGATAAAGATATGCAGAAATTGAAATGCTTGTACGCTGTTGGTGGGAATGGTGCCACCATTATGAAAAACAGTATAAAGATTCTTGAAAATCTTAAAAATAGAATTATCATATGATCCAGCAATTCTACCTCTGGGTAAATATCCAAAAGAATTCAAAGCAGGATCTGAAAGAAATATTTACACAGCCATGTTCATCACAGCCTTATTTGCAATAGTCAAGTGGTGGAAGCAGCCCAAATGTCCATTAACAGAAGAATGGATAAAGAAAATGTTACACACACACACACACACACACACACACACACACACACACACACACATTACGTAGCCTTAAGAACAAAAGGAAATCCTATCATAGGCTAACATGAATGGACCTTGAGGGTATTATGCTAAGCAAAATAAGCCAGTCACAAAAGGACAAACACTGTGTGATCCCACTCCTATGAAGTATCTAAAGTAGGCAGACTTATAGAAACAGAAAGTAGAAAGGTAGTTGCCTAGGGCTGGAGAGATGAGGGAGGGGAAATTAATGTTTATTGGGTATATATAGTTTCAGTTTTTCAAGATGAAAAACTCATCTAGGTATCTGTTTCACAAAAATGTAATATACTTAACACTGTTGAACACTACACTTAAGAGTGGTCAATATTATAAATTAAAGGTTATGTGGTTCTTACAATAATTTAAAATAATAATTTAAATAATAATACTAATTTAAAATAATAATTTAAAAGCTGATGTTTTTGAGTTAATCTTTCCAGAGGGCCAAGTTTGAAAATTTTATAGAATCAGGATTAAAGGTAATTTTAATGGTAATACAGAGTAGTGAATTTCCTTAGTTTTAAATTATGTTTATTGTCAGTCTGCTTAAAGGGATTATATCATCTGCTGGAAAACCTCAAGTTATAGGATATATACCGCCTCCCAAGGTAGCTCGTTCCATCTGGTCAAGTTTGAATATTGTTAAGTCTCATATATTTATAAAGCTTTATTTAATCAATCCAACATTAATGTGTTTACTGTCTCTAAAGCAATACAAACACTACAGATATGATATTATATATGATACATCTGTATTTAGGATTCTGTTTTTTTATACTTGCTTGAAAATAATGAAGTATAGTATATTCTGTTCAGATAAGGACCAAACATTGTAGTTTATGGTATTTACTACCTGGATCAATGAGTTCAGTGATTTCCAAAGTGCAGAAGATTATTACAACAAAGATGGGATGGGAATTGGCATTAGATAATCAAGATTTATCCTGATTCATCCACTTGGTCAATAGAATATTCACCATACTGAAGTAAGAGATGACACAAACAAGTATACATTCCATTCTCACGGATAGGAAGAATCAATATCATGAATATGGCCATACTGCCCAAAGTGCTTTATAGATTCAATGCTATTCCCATCAAAATACTATTGACATTCTTCACAGAATTAGAAAAAAAACTACTTTAAATTTCATATGGAACCAAAAAAAAAGCCCATATAGCCAAGACAATCCTGAGCAAAAAGAACAAGGCTGGAGGCATCATGCTACCTGACTTCAAACTATACTACAAGGCTACAGTAGCCAAAACAGCATGGTACTGGTACCAAAACAGATATAGACCAAGGAAACAGGACAGAGACCTCAGAAACAACACCACACATCTACAACCATCTGATCTTCAACAAACCAGACAAAAGCAAACAATGAGGAAATGATTCCATATTTAATAAATGATGCTGGGAAAACTGGCTAACCATAGGCAGAAAACTGAAACTTGACCCCCTTCCTTAAACCTTACACAAAAATCAACTCAAGATGGGTTAAAAACTTAAATGTAAACCCAAAACCATAAAAACCTTGGATGAAAACCTAGGCAATATCATTCAAGGCATAGGCATGGGCAAAGACTTCATGACGAACATGCCAAAAGCAATAGCAACAAAAGCCAAAATTGACAAATGGAATCTAATTAAACTACAGGGTTTCTGCACAGCAAAGGAAACTATCAGAGAAAACAGGCAACCTACAGAATGGGAGCAAAATTTTGCAATCTACCCATCTGACAAAGGTATAATATCCAGAATCTACAAGGAACTTAAAGAAATTTACAAGAAAAAAGGAACCCTATTAGAAAGTGGGCAAAGGACATGAACAGACACTTCTTAAAATACGTCATTTATGTGACCAACAAACATATGAATAAAAGCTCAACATCACTGATCACTAGAGAAATGAAAATCAAAACCACAATGAGGTACCATCTCATGCCAGTCAGAATGGCAATTATTAAAAAGCAACAAGCAATAGATGCTGACAAGGCTGTGGAGAAATAGGAATGCTTTCACACTCTTGGTGGGAATGTAAATTAGTTCAACCATTGTGGAAGACAGTGTGCCAATTCCTTGAAGATCTACAACCAGAAATACCATTTGACCCAGCAATCCCATTACTGGGTATATACCCAAAGGAATGTACATCATTCTATTATAAAGATACATGCACAAAGATACATGTGCAACACTGTTCACAACAGCAAAGACTTGGAACCAACCTGAATCCCCATCAATGATAGACTGGATAAAGAAACTGTGGCACGTACACACCATGGAATACTATGCAGTCATAAAAAAGGATGAGTTCATGTCCTTTGCAGGGACATGGATGAAGTTAGAAGCCATCATCCTCAGCAAACTAACATAGGAACAGAAAACCAAACATCACATGTTCTCACTCATCAGTGGGAGTTGAACAATGAGAACACATGGACACAGTGCGGTGAACAACACACACGAGGGCCAGTCAGGGGGTGGGGGGCAAGGGGAGGGAGAGCATTAGGACAAATAGCTAATGCATGTGGGGCTTAAGACCTAGATGATGGGTTGATAGGTGCAGCAACCTATGGCACACATATAGCTATGTAACAAATCTGCACATTCTGCATTTGTATCCCAGAACTTAAAATAAAATAAAAGAATATTCACCATACTGGTTCATCAAGTCAACAGCTAAATAACTTTGGGTAAGTCAATTTTTCTGAGTCTGAGTTTCTTTACCTGTAAAATTATACTTAATTCACTGGTTATGAATACTTAATGATATTATGCACATGAAAATTCATAGCTGGTAAATGAAAAGTTAATGGTTATTTGCAAGTCATATATTTGATAAGGGATTAATATCCAAAATTTATAAAGAATTTATACAACTCAGTAGTGGAAAAACAACTAACTAAAACATGGGCAAAAGACTTGGGTGGATATTTCTTCAAAGAAGACAGAAATGTCCAACAGGTATATAAAAAGAGGCTAAACAGTAATCATCAGGGAAATGCAAATCAAAACTACAGTGAGAAACCACCTCACACTCATTAGGATGGCTTTATCAAAAAGTCAATAGATAGGAGGGAGGCAGAGCAAGATGGCTGAATAGAACACTCCAGTGATTATCCCTCTTGCAGGAACACCAAATTGAATAACTATCCATGCAAGAAAGCACCTTCATAAGAACCAAAGGTTAGGTGAGTGATCACAGTAGCTGGCTTAAATATTATATCAAGGAAAGAGGCACTAAAGAAGGTAGGAAAGACAGTTTTGCATTGCCTATACCACTCTTCCCCAACCCATGGCATGTATACAGAGAATCTGCATGTTTGCAGGAGAGAGAGAGAGAAGTGATTGTGAGACATTGCATTGGAACTCAATTCTGCCCTCTCACAGCAGAATACAACATAGGGCAAAATTCCAACAGTGTCCACAGATGAAGCATTTAGACTAGACCCATTCCAAGGGGAATTCTCCACCCCAGTGGTAGGAACTTGAGTTTGGGGTAGCTCTACCATTGGCTGACTAAAGTAGCCTAGTGTCCTAGATAAATTTGAATGTCAGTCAGGTGACAAGGTCTGCGGTTCTTGGATAAGTCCTGGCACTGCTCTGGGCTTGGGGTCAATGAACTTGGGTTACATGAAACCCAGTGAGACACTAGTTGTCATGCCCAAGGGAGTGTTTGTGTGTTACCCCTCCATAATTCCAGGCATTCAGCTTGGGAGAGACTCCCTACTCTTTAGGAAAGCAGAAGAAAAAGTACAGAGGACTTCGTCTTGCAACTTGGGTACCAACTCAGCCACAGTAAAATAAAGCACCATGCTGATTCCTGGAACCCTTAATTCCAGGTCCTAGCTCCTGGATGGCATCTCTAGACCTACCCTTGGCTAGAAGGGAACCTGCTCCTCTGACAGGAGGGACCCATTCCTGGCTGAATATGCCACCTGCTGACTAAAGAGCCCTTGGGCATTGAAGAAACATCAGCAGCAGCCAGGAAATAGTAGCCATGGACCTTGGATGAGACCCAAATACTGTGATGCCTTCAGGTATTACCCAGCACAGTCCTGACTGTGATAACCATGGGAGTGCTTGTGCTACCCCTCCCCCAACTCCGGGAAGCTCAGAAGAGAGAGAGAGAGAGAGAGACAGACAGACAGACAGACAGAGACAGACTTCTGTTTGGGGAAAGTGAGAAGTGAGGAAAGAGAATGAGAGACTGCTACCCAGTAATCCAGGCAATTCCCCAGATCTTACCCAAGCCTACCAAGGTGATACCTCTAGGAGTCTGCAAGGATTGCAGCATTACTAGTTCTGGGGCATCTCCCAGTGTTGATATGGCTTCAGTGACCAAAGGCTTAGATCACAACATCCAATTCCATTTGAATACCTGGAAAGCCTTCACAAGAAGGATAGGTACAAATGAACTGAGACTGCAAGCTTAAAATAAATACCTAACTTCTAAATACCCAGATATTAACAAACATCCACAAGCATCAAGAACATACAGGAAAACATGATCTCACTAAACAAAGTCAGTCACCAGTGACCAATTCTGGAGTGGTGGAAATATATGAACTTTCAGAAAGAGAATTCAAAATAGTTGTTTTGAGAAAGCTCAGTGAACATCAAGATAACGCAGAGAAGGGATTCAAAATCTTATCACAGACATTTAACAAATGGATTGAAATACTTTTTAAAAATAATCAAGCAGAAGTTTCACAGCTGAAACATTTCTATTGTCAAAGTTAAAAATGCATTCGAATCTCTGAAGAGTGGAATTGATCAAGCAGAAGGAAAAGTTAGTGAGATTGAAGATGGGCTGTATGAAAAACAGTCATGGGGGGAAAAGAAAAAATAATAAAAAGAGTGAAGCAAACCTGTAAGATCTAGAAAACAGTCTCAAAAGGGAAAAAGTAAAATTTATTGACCTTAAGGAGGAAGTAAAGAGAGAGATCAGGTAAGAAAGTTTATTTAAAGAAATAATAACAGAGATATTTCCAAACCTAGAAAAATATTAATATTAGGTACAAGGTCATAGAAAATTAAGCAGATTTAATCCACATAAGACTACCTCAACACATTTAATAATCAAATTCCCAAAGACTAAGATCAAGAAAGGATACTAAAAGCAGCAAGAGACAAGAAACAAGTAACATGCAAGGGAGCATAAATCTGGCAACAGACTTTTCAGTGGAAATCTGACAGTCCAAGATAGAGAGGTATGACATATTTAAAGTGCTGAAGGAAAAAAAAAAAAAAAAAAAACTTTTATCCTAGAATAGCATATCCAGGGAAAATAGCCTTCCAACATGAAGGAAAAATAAAACTTTACCCGTCAAATAAAAGCTGAGGGATTTCATCAACAGTGGACTTGTCCTAAGAGCAATGATAAAGGGATTTCTTTAATCTAAAATAAAAGGCCATTAACAAACAATAAGAAATCATCTGAAGGTACAAAACTCACTGGTAACAGCAAATACACAGACAGATACAGAATACTTCAACACTGTAATTGTGGTGTGTAAACCACTCATATCTTGAATAGGAAGACTAAAAGACAAACCAATCAAAAATAATAACTATGACATATTTCTAAGAAATAGATTGTATAAAAATATAAACAACTGAAAGTCAAAGAACATGGACAATAAAGTGTAGAGTTTTTTTTTTTTTTAAGTTTTCTCTTTGCTTGTTCGTTGTTTTTGAAATCAGAGTTAGGTTGTCATTAGTTTAAAATTGTTTTTTACATGATATGATTTGCAAGCTTCATGGTAACCTCAGATCAGAAAACCCAAAACAGATACACAAAAAAGTAAAAGCAAGAATTAGAACATATTATCAGAGAAAATCACTTTTATACAAAGGAAGACAGGAAGGAAGGATGGAAGAAAAGACCACAAAGCAACCAGTAAACAGAAAACAAAATGGGAGGATTAACTTCTTACCTATCAATAACAACATTAACTATAAATGGACTAAACTTTCCAATGAAAAACATAAAGTGTTAAACTGATTTAAAGAAAAAAATACCCAATTATATGTTGCCTACAAAACTCACTTCACCTACAGAGTGAAATTAAAGGGATGGAAAAAGATATTCTGTACAAATGTAAACTAAGAGAGAGCAGGAATAGTTATACCTATATCAGATAGAATAAATTTTAAGATAGGAACTATAAGAAGAGACAAAGAAGGACATTATATAATGATAAAGCAGTCCATTTGGCAAGAGGATATAACAATTATAAATATATATGCACCCAACACTAGAGCACCCATATATATAAAGCAAATATTATTAAGGCTAAATAGAAAGACCACAATACAGTACTAGCTGGAGAGCTCAACACCCCATTTTCAGCATTGAACAGATCATCCAGACAGAAAAATCAACAAAGAAACATCAGACTTAATCTGCACTGTCAACCAAATGGGCCTAATGGATATTACAGAACATTTTATCCAAAAGCTGCAGAATGCACATTCTTCCTGTCAGCACATGGGTCATTCTCAAGGATAGATCATATGTTAAGGCACAAAATGAGTCTTAAAACATTGAAATTATATTAAATATCTTTTCTGACCACTATGGAATAAAACTAAAAATCAATAAGAAGAGGAACTTTGGAAACTATACAAATACATAGAAATTAAACAATATACTCCTGAATGACAAGTAGGTCAGTGAAGAAATTAGGAAGGAAATTTTAAGATTTTATGAAACAAATCAAAATGGAAACACAACATTTATAAATTTATGGGATATAGCTAAAGCAATTCTAAGATGGAAGTATACCAATAAGCACCTGCATTAAAAAGTAGAGAAATTTCAAATAACCTAATGATGCATGGTAAGAAACTAGAAAAGCAAAAGCAAACCCAGCAAAAATTAGTCAATCAATAAACTTTTAGCCAGACTGAGAACAAAGAGAGAAGACACCCCAAAATAAAATCAGAGATGAAAAACATGAAATTACAACTGATATCACAGAAATTCAAAGGATCATTAGAGACTACTATGAACAGCTATTTACCAAAGAATTGGAAAATCTAGAATAAATAAATTTCTAGACACATACAAACTAACAAGATTCAACCATGAAGAAATCTGAAACCAGAATAGACCAACAAGAAGTAATGAGACAGAAGTCATAATTAAGTCCCCCATCATAGAAAAATTCAAGACCTGATGACTACTGATAAATTATACCAACTATTTAAAGAACTAATACCAATCCTACTCAAACTATTCGAAAAAATCTACGAGGAAGGAACACTTCCAAAATAATTTCATGAGGCTAGTATTACCATGATGCCAAAACTGGAGAAAGACACATCAAAAAGAAAACTATAGGCAAATATCTCTGATGAACATAGATGCCAAAATCCTCAACAAAATACTCACAAACCAAATTCAACAAGTTAGAAGGATCATTCATCAAGACCAAATGGGATTCGTCCAGGGATACATAGATGTCTCAACATACAGAAATCAATCAATGTAATACATCATATTGACAGAATGAAGGATAAAACCGTATTTCATTTGATGTTGAAAAGCATTCAATAAAATTAAACATCTCTTCATGTGGCATAGAGGGAACATACCTCAACACAATAAAAGCTATGTATGATAGACTCCTACATAGTACCATACTGAAGGGGAAAAATTAAAAAACCTTTTCTCTAAGGTATAAAACAAGACAAGGATGCCCATTTTTACCACTGCTATTCAATATAGCACTGAAAGTCCTAGCTAGAGTAATTAAATGAGAGAAAAAATAAAGGGCATCCAAATTGGAATGAAAGAAGTCAAATTATTCTTGTTCATAGCTGGTACGATCTATTTAGAGAAACCTAAAACTTCCACCAAAAACTATACTAATAGAAGTGAAGAATAAATTCAATACAACTGCAGGATACAAAGTCAACATACGAAAAGCATTAGCATTTCTATATGTCAACAATGAACCATCTGAAAAAGAAAGCAAGAAAAAAAATCCCATTTACAATAACTACAAATAAAGTAATATACATAGGAATAAATTTTAATCACAGAAGTAAATGATCTCTTCAATGAAAATTATAAAACATTAGTAAAAGAAATTGAAGAGGGCACAAAAAATGGAAAGATATTCTATGTTAACGGATTGGAGAAATCAGTATTGTTAAAGTGTTCATACTGCTCAAAGCAATCTACACGTTAGTGAAATCCCTATCAAAATACCAACGACATTCTTCACAGAAATAGAGTAATCCTAAAATTTGTATGGAACCACTATAGACTCAGAAGAGCCAAAGCCATCATGGGCAAAAGGAACAAAGCTGGAGGAATTATATTACCTGAACTTTAAGTTATACTACAGAGCTATTGTAACCAAACCAGTGTAGTACTGGCATAAAAACAGACACATAGATCAATGGAACAGAACAGAGAACCCGGAAATAAATCCACACATCTGCCATAAACTCAATTTTGACAAAGGTGTCAAGAACATATATTGGGAAAAGGGCAGTCTGTTTAATAAATTGTGCCAGTAAAACTGGACATCCGTGTGCAGAAAAATGAAACTACAACCCTGTATCTCACCATATACAAAAATAAATTAAAAAGGGATTAAAGATTGAAATATAAGACCTGAAACTATGAAACTACTAAAAGAAAACACTGAGGAAACTCTCTAGGACAGTGGTATGGGCAAAAATTTCTTGAGTAATACCTCAAAAGTGCAGGCAACCAAAGCATAAATAGAAAAATGACATTACATCTAGCTAAAAAGCTCTCCATAGCAAAGGAAATAACAAATGAGGAGACAAATTACAGAATGGGGGAAAATATTTTCATCTGACAATAGATTAATAACCCCAATATATAGGGAGCTCAAACAACTCAATTGGAGAAAAAATCTGATTTTAAAATGAACAAAAGATCTGAGCAGAGATTTCTCAAAAGAAGACATGTAAATAGCCAATAGATATATGAAAAATACTCAATATTATTAATCATCAAGAAATGCAAATCAAAGCAAGAGTAGGATATCATCTCACCCCAGCTAAAATGGCTTTTATCTAAAAGACATGAAATAATGAGTTCTGGTGAGGATGTGGAGAAAGGGGAACCCTCATACACTGTTTGTGGGAGTATAAATTAGTGTATCTACTATGGAGAGGAGTATGGAGGTTCCTCAGAAAATTAAAAATAGAAACTGCCATATGATTGAGCAATCCCATTGCTAGGTATTTATCCAAAAGAAAAGAAATCAGTGTATTGAAGAGATACCTACACTCCTGTATTTATTATTTATTCACATTAGCCAAGATTTGGAATCATTGTGTCCATCATCTGATTATTGGGAAAAGAAAATGTGGTACACACTGGAATATTATTTAGCCACAAAAAAGAATGAAATCCTGTCATTTGCAACAATATGGATGGAACTTGAGGTCATTATGTTAAGCGAAAGAAACCTGGCACAGAAAGACAAATTTCACATGTTCTCTCTTATATGTGGCCAAACATTAAAATAGTTGAACTCATGGAGAGAAAGAGTATAATGATGGCTCTCTGAGGCTGGAAAGGGTAGCGGTGATGGAGGGGAAAACTGGGGATGGTTAATTTTCATAACAATATAGTTAGATGGAATGAATAAGATCTAGTATTTGATAACACAAGAGGGTGACTATAGTCAACAATAATTATTGTATATATCAAAAAACTAAGAATGGAATTGGAATGTGTCTAATAAAAAAAAAATAAGTTCCTGAGGTGATGGATATCCCAGTTACCCTGATGTGATCATTAAACATTTTATGCTTGTACCAGAACATCACATGTACCCTATAAACATATATAACTATCTTGTACTCATAATAAATTTTTTAAAAGATAGAAAGGTTACAAATGCATATTTTCTACAAAAATTATTCTGTGTATAACTTTATTTTGGGAGTATCACATAAATTGTTTTATATTTCTAAAAAAAAGTCAAAAGATGACAAATGTTGCTGATGATGTGGAGAAATGGGAACTCTGTACACTACTGATGGGAATGCAGATTGGTACAGCCATTATAGAAAACAGTATGGAGGTCCCTAGAGAAATTGAAGATAGAACACCATATGACCTAGCAATTCCTCTTCTGGGCATATACACAAAGGAAATGAAAGCACAATCTTGTAAAGATATTTGCACTACTATGATCTTCGCAGTATTATTTGCAATAGCCAAGATGGGGAAATAAGTGTTTGTCAGTGGGTAAATGGATAAAGAAACTGTGGTACACATATAACATGGAATAATATTCAGCTTTAAAAAGGAATGAGATCTTTCCATTTGCCATTACATGGATGAGCCTGGGAGGACATTATGCTAAATGAAATGAGCCAGACACAGAAAGGAAAATATTGCATAATCTCACATATATGTGGAATCTATCTATCTATCTATCTATCTATCTATCTATCTATCTATGTGTATGTGTATATATACATACTTACCATATACAAAATAAAATTTAAAAAATACACAGAATAAAACAATGGTTACCGAGTTGGGAGGAATGAGGGAGATGTAGGTTAGAGGAAACAAACTAGCAGATATGTACTATGAAGAAGTCTAAAGAGCTAATGTACACCATGAGGACTATAGGTAATAACATTGTATTATATATGGGATTCATGCTAAATGAGTAGATTTTAGCTGTTCTTGACACAAAAACAAAAAAATAGGTAACTATATGAGAAGTGATAAGTATGTTAATTTGCTTCACTATAATAACCTTTTTACTATATATATATATCTTACATGATGTCATATACCTTAATTATTCCCAATACAATTTATTTCAAAATAAATTAATTTTAATCCAAAAACTATTGTTTATGTGTATGTTTGTAAATACTATTGTTAGTGTAAATCAGACCCTTAGAAACTAAACTATGTTAAAGATCTTGCATTGCAAATTTAATGTTGGACTGCTGATTCTAGCCATACATTTTTTAAAGAGTTTTCATATGATGCATTTCATTCATTCATTCAGTCATTAAAAAATCTCTATTTAGCATCTGTTACATTCTAAACACTGGTGATGTAGCCATGGACAAAACATCTAAGGTTCCTGCTCTCATTGATAAACTTCAGATAGGGGAGATAGTAAGAGATGAATAGAGAAGATAATTTTAGATTGTGATAATCATATGGAGGAAATAAACTGGGATGATGTAATGGAGAATGATGGAAGATATTCTAATTAGGGGAAATCAGTTTGGGAAGGTCTTGCTGAGGTGGTAACATCTGAGCAGAGACTTGAATGATGAGAAGGAGCCAGCCATGTGCAAATCCAGGGAAAGACAGTTTCTGGCAGAAGGAACAACAAATTCAAGGCCCTGAGGAAGAATTGGAGTGAAACACCATATTTGAGGAACAGGTAACAGGCCAGTGTGCTTGGGGTATGTATTAGTTTGTTTTCACGCTGCTGATAGACATACTCAAGACTGGAAAGAAAAAGAAATTTAATTGGACTTACAGTTCCACCTGGCTGAGGAGGCCTTAGAATCATGGCAGGAGGCAAAAGACACTTCTTACATGGTGGCAGCATGAGAAAATGAGGAAGAAACAAAAGCATAAACCCCTGATAAACCCATTAGATCTTGTGAGACTGATTCCATAACACAAGAATAGCATGGGAAAAACTGGTGCCCATGATTCAATTACTTCCCCTGGGTCCCTCCCACAGTATGTGGGAATTCTGGGAGATACAATTCAAGTTGAGATTTGGGTGGGGACACAACCAAACCGTACCAGGGTATAAGAAGGTGGAGTATGGGAATGGCATTTAGCAATACTGCTGAGGTTATTTATATTGATTTGAAAGCAAAATTCTATTTTTGACCATATAGCTTTTTAGATTTGTGGCTTGCACACAACTATTTGGATTTCTGGAATCCACTCAACTCACAGCATTGTATAATAGTTGAAAAAATTGAACCTCATTAGAAATGTAGTTAATGTTCAGCAAAGTTTATGTAAACTTTGATTTGTTAGGGAAACAATTTTTATTGAACGTTTACATCATTTATAGCCTACCATTTATATAAAATTTCAAAGGTTGTTTAGATTTTGTTGATGATAATAACTGCGAGAACTACATGGCTATCATTTAACTATGTTCCGACTCACATGAGAAAAATTGACATAAAATTTAGGTCCATACAATTGAATATCATGATTAAAAAATGGGTTAAAAGTAAAAATTAATTCATTTCATTAGCAATTATTGGTTCACTCAAAATTTTGCTTGTTTAGTTGTTATACTTTTTTGTAAGAATACACATTTAACTTGAACAGAATATATGGACTCCCGTTTTTCATGAATTATTTTCAGGATCCAATACTGTCCTGATTTTTTTAATGATAGAAACTCTCTGAAAAATTCAGTCTTTTTTTCAGTTGATCCTAATTTCTTACTTATCTCTGGAGAGTTTGGAAATGAGGGCAGGCATTTTGCCATGACCTGCCTGCAGTCTATTTTACTAAGCTAACAAGCTTTGCAGATGTCATTTGTGTGCCTGCTGTTCTGGGTATATGGGGAACAGATAGACAGGGATAGGAGGCCAGGTGGGTGGATTTCTTGTTATTTCCTTTGGACCTAATCTTTCTAATGTGGAGTCTATTTCTTCTGGGGTTATTCCCAAGGTCCTTATAAGCTATGGAAGGTGTCTGGTAGTAGCCCAGAGATGAACCTATCCTTTTAGGAGGATTACATGTTCTTTATAATTCATCTGCATGGAGTCCAGGCTACCTTTGGCCAAGGAGAAGGCCTTTTGAATCTGTTTGTGCCACACACTCAGGTTGGACCCAGAGGGATAGAAGTGGTTTCAGGATTTGCAGTGTAATGAGACGGAAAGAACATAGACCACCCTGTGGATTGGAGTCACGTAGGTTCTGTATCACTTATGGAGGTCATAGAAACTCAGGCAGCTTCAGTTTCCTTAACTATAAAGTAGGGATTATAATTGTTTCCTACAGGGTATTATGACCATGAGATAATAGTTACAAAGTATTTATCTCAGTACTTCAGATAATAGCCACTTGATAAATTACTGTTATTATTAACATGCTTATATTTATTACTGTTTTTCTAACACAATAGCAAGCACCTAGTTTCAGTAGCATCCTGTAGTTGTAACACTTCAGCTAGAAACTGCCCTTCTCCATTATAGATAAGACTGTTCTAAACCATGCCTTCGTACATCAGATTGGATTTGCCAATGAAAATATTTTTATTTGCAAATACCTTCAGCTACATGCACCAATATATTTATTTTTAAATTTTTATGTATGCACATAAGTATATATGCATATATTATAGTTACTCTGTAATATGAATATATGGTTCTCATGAATAAAGGGATCATAGGTTTAAATAGATTTTTAAAAACTATCAAAAATAAATAGCTTAACTAGAGCTGTGATTTTTCATTCCACTAATATTTATTTTGTACCTCTTAAGTGTCAGTACCATACTAGGTGCCAGATATATACATTAAATCTGCCCTCAAGGGGCTTAGATTCTAGAATAGACACAGACTGGATTTCACTTTTAGAGATATTTTTCCCTGTTGGAAACAAACAAGATAAAAGTAATAATGTATTTAAGTGGTTAAGGTACAGGTTTAGTGCAAGTAATTTACAAGAGAAGTTTTATGATATCAAACTTTCAATGATAGGTTTTACTAAGAATCAATATATTTCTAGTTTGATATCATTAACCTCAAGAAATATCAAGTAAAGCAGCTTGCAGGCTGAGGCTTTTTATCTTGCCAAACTCTTCTTGTGAAAAATCACAGGCCCAATTGAGCACTATGTCTGTAAAAAAAAAAATGCTTCATATCAATACCTTGTTAATTATAAAAAGAACATAATGTTTCCCTTGAGGCAAAGGAGTGAATTATCCTCTATCATCTTTATATCTGAGGAAAATCAATCAAAGATAAGGTATACACAAAGTGGAAATCCCAAATGGGTCTATACTTCAAAATGTTATGTACTTACTTATATCTAAACATACATACATTATCCAGTTAATCACTTGAGGTGAATACAAACAAATGAATATATAATATACATATTGTACATGCCTTTACAGTATATTTGTACTCAAAATTAAATGAGCAGTGCTCTTTTTTTCTCAAATAAAAATTGCATATTCAGTTTGTAAAATGCTTGCTGTAAAATGGTTGCTCTTGAAGTACTTTCATTGGATGTGTTTATTAAACTGATTGTATAAAGGGATAACATATTGCTGATTCATTCGGCATGTAATTCTCTTTTCTCCTAACTTCTAGTTAACTCCTATAGTTCTTTCTCAACTTAGCTCAAGGCTCCTCTCCATAAAGCTTTCCCTCACTGCTCCATTCTGGGTTAAATGCCTCTATTTTGTTGATGTTAAACATCCCCAAATGCTTTCTGTACAGTACTATAGTTTTTTATTCTCTTGTGGGCAGGGATTTTGCTAGCTTTTCCTCACCTTGTGTTTCCACATAAGTAGATTGTCAAGTATATTTGTTGAATGAATGAGATACTAGTCTAGACAATGGAAATAAAGAGTTAAAACTATCTTTAAGGAGTGCACTTTAGAGGGTGATACAGACATTAATCAAATAATCACATAATGAGCACTCAACAAACATGTGTCAGATGAATGACTTAGGGAGTGCCTAAGGTATTCTAGGACCTATGCTAGACAAGCTGTCTTTTATTTCTGCAAGTCTCTATAGTTTGCAAAGTGCTTTCCTCTGTGATCCGCCAGCGTTAGAAGATTAATCAGGCTCCCTCTGCTAATTTTTCTCTATCGTAGTTTCCTTCGCTCTGCAAAGATGGAATTAAGTTCTGAAAGTATCATCTTCCAGGATACCTTGTGAAAATACTCATCTTACTCTGCTATCCTATTTATTTACTTCCTCTGTCTAACCCCTGATTGTCTCCATTCTTGTTGTATCTATGACTAACAAAGACCTGGAGTTGGAATTAATGGACATGCTCTTTAATGTCGCCATTGAAAGTTACTAGGCTTTTGGGAAGTGATTTAAACTTCCTAAGCCTGTGAGACTGTTACGGGTTCTTTGTCAACTTTAAGGTGCTATAGGGACACAAAGCCTAATTATTTTGAACATGAATATGGCAATAAGTCTCAATTACCTATTAGATGTTAGTTGTGTCAGGGAAATACGCTGGTATCTGGGAATGCTCAAAGATACAAGGTTTTACGCACCCTGAGATAAGCTTAGGAAGTATTAAGTTAAAATAATTATTGTGATGATGTAACAAATGAGGGTGAATAGACAAAGTGATGTTTCTTTGACCTTTTCAAATTACCGAACCATAAGACAGAGGTACCTAATGGAATGGACCAGAGTATGGATTTTATTCGTGGTGTTTAACTTGAAACTTATTTGAAGTTTATTACACCAGTAGGATGGCAGTTTAGAGGAAATTATGTTTTTTAACTACAAATTTTTTTTTGAACCACTTTTGAAGGTTTTTATATCAAATTGAACTTTAGGGACTTTTCTTTTTTTTTTTTTCTCAGAACATATATTTGATTTGCTATGAACTTAAAATCTTTATGAACAGTGCTCTCATTTGAGTAAAATAATGACATGTCAGTTTCTGAGACATTCATTCATTTAGCAATCAGAAGGTTATCGGGATATTGAAGTTAGAACCACAATAATTCATGAAAGGTAGAAGAGTCTTATGTATTATTTGTTTCCAAATTGTTTATCATAGAAAGTACACTTTTTTATGAAAAAAGAGAGGGTAGTTGTTATTAACGTGGTGGGAAATTGTCCTGCCAGTATCTTGAGGAGGTAAACTGTGTGGGTCCCTAGACATTTATTTTTGGTATTTCAATGGTCCAGTTGACTATGTGTTTTCTTCCTAGTGAAAGCGAATCATTGATTTTCCATTTTTATTTGTCAGGCAGTACTTTCCATTCTGTCATTCACTCTCTCTGTCTCCCTCATTCTCCCTTCCCACCCGCTCTCTCCTTTCTGAGCTCCTGTGTCGTTCTGTTATTCTGTTTCAGTCTGTGACTGCCTGTGTGTCTAAGATGATGGGAAAAAAAAAGTTATTATTATCCAGAGTGATGCTTGTCAAGCACCTCAAAGGCAGTCTATGTAGTTGCAGCTTTACTAGAAGAAAGGGAGGGATTTGGGGGAGGGGAGAGTGCTAATCCTTTGGCTGTTAAAATGCTGCAAAAGGAAACACAAAGCTCTGCCCACGTAATAAGTGCCTGCAGACAGCAAGTGAGGAGGGAAAAGTTTGGGGAAGAACTCATTTTTTCGCTCAGAATGTGGAACTTTTGTAAACACTTTAGAACCTCCTCTCACCCCAATTTCGTAACATGCTTATTCGTTTAAATGTTCAGGTTGTTTGTGTATTCGCATATATCATGGGCCACACACATAGGTAAACACAAAAGAAGGAAATGTAACCCTTTTCTAAGTTAAACCTCCAAATCCGCAGTTTCTCTGTGTCACTGTCTTGATTTTCCTTATCCAGCTGTTAGTCATTTGTAAGAAGCTGCCCTTGTAATTGCAAGTGAGTTGAGATGTGATGTATGCAGCACCACATGCACCTTGGCTTTTCAGTCATATCTTTCGAGTCATTTAGACTCCCGGCAATCATGCTCGTAATAAATAGCATTTTATTTTCCAAAGTCGCTATTCTGGCACTGGAACGACAGCCATTTGGTAGATGGGACGGGTAGTTTTTTGTGTTACTCAGTGTTGTTAGTAAGAAAGGAAGGCAACAAAGTGGGGACTTTGGCAAAGGAAATCTTATGAGTATACTGAAGCAGCGGATCAGAATTCAGAAACAAGAGCAAGAGCTGAAATGTGATTCTCTGGTGCTTGGTGTTACACTCATCGCCACGATAGAACTGTGCGGGGCACTCACAGGAGCCTTGTTCCGATCAAGGAATCCGCTAAAAGACCATGCAACCGCGGAGCCCAGCAAGCCACCGGGAAGTTTTGCCGGAGCTGATTTCTAGGGGATTTTCTGGTGCCTAGGAGAATCCTGCTTGCCTTGAGCTGTATGGAGGAGGGCTCGAGTTTCCCATGAGGGGCCCCCTTGGAAAAGCCGTCTGTACAGAATCCAAGCTCTGCTTCTTTCTGTGTGCAATTTCCAAAAGGCTTTTCTCACCTTTGCTGATTTGCTGGCGTGATTTCCATGTACTGAGTCCTGTGTAGGGATCCAGGATGGATTGCCTGTGCATTGTCACCACAAAGGTAGGATAGGAAACAGGGCTGTTGTTGTGTGCAGCATTTTTCTATTATTATTCTGGTCCCGTAATTAAACAGTTCTAGTGGGTGCTGCCAGTTCATGAGATAAAATGATTAGTATAATTTACTTTGCTGGGTATTTTGTTCCCTGAGGGTCTGGGGGGTCCTGTCTTTATGTGATTTTTAACTTCTTAAAGTGATATTGCATGTTTGTGCAAATGGAAGGAGAATTTGCCTGGGTTTATTTATTTATTTATTTATTTTATTTTTTATGGCAGGATTTGCTTTTGCATCTATTTATAGCTCATAATAGAAATATCTATAGTAGTAGTGTAGCACATACACATCAGTTTAACTTAACATATCAAGGCAGTCTTTCTGAGTGAGATAATTAGCTTTTCATTTAAAAACCATGTCTTCTGTGTTTAAAGAAGCCAATCAGCTTTACTGTGACTTGACATATTGCTTCTGATTGGAGAATTCTGATATTCTGCATTTTAGTGATTTATTTTAAAGGAAAAAAATCTCAAGGCCCTGAGTTAAAACAAACACAATATTTAATATTTAACTAATTCTCTCTATTTTAATTAGAAACAAATGAAATATTTGCATTATTGGAAATATAAATAAAAGTGGGCATGAAATAAAATCAATAGGCAATCGTTTTATGGATTTGTTTTACAGAAAATAGCGAAACATTTCAAAAGCATTTTATTTTATTCTGTCTTCAGTTCTAAATAATGTATTTAAAATTTGTAATCACTGATTATTTGAATAGATATTCCTAATATTTTTGGGAAAAAACTAATTATAAGACATTTATTCATTAGTTCCCTTTTCATTTTGCATGTAAGCATACCATGAGTTAATTTGAACCATATCTTTTTGTATCTCACATTGACTACATGACCATTAAACATAACAAAATTAATAGCGTAGTACATGAGAGTTAACTAAGTGAGTGTAGATTTCCCATTGTGAACTCCTTTTACCACTGAAGAAAATATTATTTAATTTCAAAGCCACAAACCAAGTTCCCCATGGCATGACTTTAAATATTTTACTTGTACAAATTAAGTTCCAGAACATTTTAATGGATATCTTCCCATATGGCCCAGTATCACATGGCAGCTTCAGTTGGTATTAGTGGATTTAAAGCCTAAAACTTCTAGTTGGGTTAGTTGACTAGGCCTCTAAATTAGATGAATACCTTTTTTTACTTTTAAAATTGCCAAATATCTCATTCAATATTCCAGTTAAATTGGTAAAAATAAATCAACTAAAATAAATTTTAAAAAATCTTAAGTAGGAAATGGTATGTCCTTATGTAATCTACTAAAGGAAATATCCTCTTAATTATGTTACTCTTCCTGAGGCATTACCCTTGGTGTTACTTTTCTTGAGAGAATACTGCCAAATCTGATCTACATGTGTTTTATAATTTTTTATTCCCAAATTATAATTTTAGATACTGTGAAACAAAATTAGTATTTTAAAAATAAGTTATCAAAAGTTATTAATGAGAACCCAAAGTGGAAGTCTACTATATTATACAAATTAAATCAATCCTGAAATCAAGTGCATTCAATTTGGAAAACATCTAATAAAAATGTCAGATGCCTTATATTTCCTTGTAAAAATATTATTGACTTACAGATACATAGGTGATACATATTATTTTGCTTTAAGTGCTTAATAAGAGATAACTGTCATTACTCCAGTATTGTGATTTATCATTATAAATTATATGAATCAACAAAACACAGACCCACATGAAATGTTATTTTCTTAGTTATATCCATGAACATTTCCAGAGTGACATATATAACATCTTTAAAGAACAAACATCCAGCAAAGTTACATTGTGATATTTAAATGGTAAATAATGCATGATTGCTTCAAAAGCTGGACATAGGTGAGGAGACCTCTTAGAGGACTTCACACTACAAATCTTATCTATTTAATCTACCACTGTTGATACTTGACTGTTTTTTCCCCAAGCAGCCATGTACTTGGGATGCCCTTGCTCTACTTTCTTGGGACTGTTTGACAAGAAACTTGCCAAAAATTTGGAAATTTTAATTATATCTTAGTTTAATGCTCATCTCTTTCTCCCCCAGCAATAAGTTCACTTTCCAGTAGCTCTGGCTAAGGTGCTGTCTTCAATTATTGCTTTACAGAAGCTTTGTGTGAGACTGGAACTGTTAATTATTATGATACGTCCTAAGCTCCATTTCATTCACAGCACATTTCAATACCACGGCTAACCACACCTTTGTCAAGTTTTCAGTTGCAGAAAAACAGAAATATTTCCATTGGTAATAGCATTTTTGTTCCTCCTTCCCTTTCCTTGGCATGAAAGTCCCTCACTGTCCCCTTGGCTCCCCTTAGACCTCTGTGACCTCTGAGTTCTTCCATTTTCCCCTATTGCACACACTATAGAGATAAATTCCTCATTATGTCTTTGTTCTACATTCTTAAAAATGATTGTAAGAAGATTAATGAGCAGAGGGATGCTGATAAATCTAGAAAATATAATTGTATGATGGTACTATAAAAGAATCTATTAGACATATGGTAGAGTAAGTTTTTAGAATTATACTTTAAGTTCTGGGATACATGTGCAGAATGTACAGGTTTGTTACATAGGTATGATGTGCCATGGTGGTTTGCTGCACCCATCAACCCATCATCTACATTAGGTATTTCTCCTAATGCTATCTCTCCTCTTGCCCCCCACCCCGCAAAAGGCCCTTTTGTGTGATGCTCCCCTCCCTGTGCCCATATGTTCTCATTGTTCAACTCCCACTTATGAATGATAACACGTGGTTTTTGGTTTTCTGTTCCTGTGTTAGTTTGCTGAGAATGATGGTTTCCAGCTTCATCCATGTCCCTGCAAAGGACATGAATTCATTCTTTTTTATGGCTGCATAGTATTCCATGGTGTATATGTGCCACATTTTCTTTATCCATTTGATCATTGATGGTCATTTGGGTTGGTTCTAAGTCTTTGCTATTGTGAATAGTGCTGCAATAAACATATGTGTGCATATGTCTTATAGTAAAATGATTTATAATTGTTTGGATATATACCCAGTAATGAGATTGCTGGGTCAAATGGTATTTCTAGTTCTAGATCCTTGAGCAGTTGCCACACTGTCTTCCACAATCGTTGAATTAACACTTCCACCAACAGTGTAAAAGCATTCCTATTTCTCCACATCCTCTCCAGCACCTGTTGTTTCCTGACTTTTCAGTGATTGCTGGTCATTAGAGAAATGCAAATCAAAACTGCAATGAGATAGCATCTCATGCCAGTTAGAATGGCGATGGAGAATCATTTTTATTTTTTTCCTGCATATAAAAGGAAGGAAATGATTGGGGATTGTGTAAACCCTCTGATAAAATAATCTCACCCTAGATCTTACCCCATTTAACTCTGATTGTTTAAAGTCTTAAGAGCTCCAGTGTAGTTAGATTGATTTGCAGAATGTCTCAGATTTGGAGTAAGATATTGTAGGCTAGGACATCATCAGAGTATTCACAAATACAGAGTTTCTGTCACATGGATCCCAAGGTCTTGTCAAATGTTCAGGCAACCCACTTTCAGAAGATTGAGTCATCTCTTTTTTTCAAATGTTTCTGTCCAGTTTCAATTTTAACTCTTTTGTCACAGATATCACTTCTGAGAAAGAGAAGGAACGTGTTTTAGTGTGAAGAGCAGGACACTAGAGCGAGACTTGGATTTAAATTGTTGTTCTGACATGTATTAGCTTTAAGATGTGGATAAATTGTTTAATTTCCTCAAACATTGATTCTTCATCTTCGAAAAGGATATATTACCTATGTTTAAGTGATGTGGTGGTGGCGTATGTAAAGTACTTAGCACAATTCCTGGCATGTGGAAAAATGTGTATGTGGTATAATTTATTCAGCAACTCACAAGTTATACCTTTAATGAATACCCCTCAGTGTGATCATTGAGGTAAATGAAGTCGTCTCAATAACACTGGCTAAACACAATCTAATAACTAATGTAACACATTTTGTATAATGGAATTCCCTACATATGTTTTGAGTAATTGAAAGATAATCATCCCAATAAATTTTGCAACTAAAATATAAGGAAAATAATGTTAGGCAGAGCCATGAGTTTACATGATTGGGCAATAGGACAATAGTTCTGGATCACAGGCAGAATATTCTGTCTAATTTAACGAAATGCAAGGAGTCAATATAATTTTTCTTCTACTGCATAGGAATTCTCAAGTATCATATGTAATAGCATAAAGGGTTTGATATAAGAACAGAAAAAAGTGTGCAACTGTGAAAAGTAAATCTGTACTTTCTGACCATGGGCAGCCAAAGGCATTTGGCTACCACTGTCCTTTTCTTTAAAATGAGTATATTTTATTGCATCTCTGAGGTATTTCCTTTTCTATTTTGAATCTAACATTATTCTATATTTTCTCTGAAGATAAAATTGTTTAGGTTAACTAAGTATCTTAAATAGTAGTAGTGGGTGAATCACACATTGGCATAATTTCAGATATCCATTAACCGTACTTATACATTTGAAAAAGTTTTAAAAAAATCTACAAATAAAACTGCAATATGTTAAGTTACTGTTATAATTTGTTAATAAAGGCATAAAGGCATGATGGCACTATTCATTTTTATTGTGTATAACAGGTTAATGTACATAATAAAATTCACATAGTAGAGTGAAAAGTGGACCTGGCAGCACAAAAGAAGCTTTTCTTGATGTTGTTAATACTACAACCATTTTGTAAATATGATTTCACTCTTTGTCAACCCCCTATCTTTAATAAAAATTAAAAATTACTCAGAATTACTAAAAGGAAATAAAAGTTGTTGCCAGGCATTAAAAATATTTTTATCAATGCTAGTAAATATCATATTTTTATTATGACTTTAATTTTTAGAAGGTGGCATTTTGTCCTTTTGTAAGTGGGTTCTTAACAGAAATATTTGCAAATAAGGTATTTGGACAAGCTAAAATCATTTTTATTTTCCACCAGAGCTTCATGTAGAGAAAATGAAACAAATCACCAAGGCAACAAATGGTTTCCTGAGTGGTCTTGTGTTCATAGACAAAGCTATTTATTCATGCTGGTATACAGTGCTCCCATGGTAGAAGCATCACATTTATTCATTCATTTTATTAATCTAACAAGTATATATTGAATGCTTACTATGCACTTTACATATTGAAAGGTGTGGGGATACAATAAGCAATCTGTTCTCATGGAACCTTTAGTCTAATGGGGAAAACAACCAATTACAGAAATAGCAGTGATGTCTGGTAAGAAATGAATATAGAGTGCTATGGAAATGAGGATAGGGATACCTAAAGAACCTGATTAGCTTTGTTGCAGGGTATACAGGGATAAATATCAGGGGAGGCTTTCCTGAGGAAGTGAAACTTAAGCTGATTTGCAGAATGGAAGCCACAATGGGGTTGGGAGAATGTTTTAGGCAAAGCTCTGGCAAGTGTGTGGGGGGAGAGAGAGAGAGTGGGTGGGGGGCAGGGAGAGAGAATGAATCGCACATTTCAAGAATGGAAGGACAATATGGCTGGGATGTAAGGTGTCCAATATGAGTAACAAGATGCAGAGGATGCAGAGATAGATCAGCACCCAGTCACAAATATCATGAAGTTGAGATATTTGTTATCTTAAAGGAAATAGGATATTCCATCCATTGTTAAAACTGCTTCCAAATCCCAGTTTGCCCAGACTTCTTTCCCATTTCATCCCCCTGATTTGAGCTCTCTCCTATCTTCTACCAAACCTGTGTTGCCCATCCTTATACCTGTTCAGTAAAATAATGGCTTCCCCTTTTACTAGCTGGATGACCTTCTCAGCACTGCAGTTTTCTCATCCACAAAAGGGTACCTATCTCACAGCATTGTTTTGAGAATTCGGTGAGATAAGAACTATAAAATGCTTAGGATATTACGTTGTAGGGAGTAGGCACTCTGTTCTCTGTTAGGGTCTATAGCTTCCTTATCTTCCTATCTTTTTTTCTGGTGCACTTCTCGTATTTGTCCTGCCAATGACATGGGTTCTAATTCTTGTCATTCCAACCAAATGTCTGCAAGGTGGCGTGTCTACCTGACAGAGATTGGAACATGGAGCTTGATGTATCAGAAAAGATCTATTGAGTGGCAAAGAGGAGCATAAATGCAGTTAATAGTAGGGAAAATTTAATATAACCTGACCTTTTTGTGTAGAAAGAGAAGAGATTCTATGACTGTCTTAATAACTTGGGATTAACCATTTAATAGTGTCAGACACATGAAATATTAATGCCATTAATATAATAGCTTAACTTTCTTTTATTAAGTATTCCATCCAGCTGCAAGAGGATCAGTCTAATACAGAAACCCAACAGCCTTACTCTCAGCAACCTATTGAAAGATGAGTAGTTGTACAAATTCTTACCAAAGTATGCAATTCTCTTTTGACTTAGAACCTAAATTTCTCTCATGTCTTATCTTCTTTCTTTATACCTTGTGTTTTACACTCTAAGAGTGTTGAAAATACGTGGATGAGACCATGTTTTAAACCTGTGTTACCTTCCCTATCTTTTGTTAAACTGAAGGACACATTGGCCTTGCTGGCTTCCCTCTGTTCTTTGAAGGTGTCAACAATGTTTTGGTTTTGGGGACTTCCATTTACTATTTTTCTTTCTAGATGACGTCCACCCATCTAAATTCTTATGTTCCCGATGTCACCTTACATGTCACTACCTTTTCTAAAAGATTATGTATTCTTGGTGTATACTCTGATTTTATGCCACGTTCCACACATAGAAACTCATAGTGTATACTGATTTGTGTGATTATTTTGTGTTTCTTTTGACTAGACAGAAGCTCCATAAGGAAAGGAACTATGTTCCTTTTTCATGTGTGTGTGTGTGTGTGTGTGTGTGGGTGTCTGGGACATAGAAGGTACTTGAATTTAATAAAAACACACTTAGTCTTTAGACCAACCTGGTGACCCTTCATATCTTAAAGATAAGGTACATTCACAGAAATAATAAGTTTTATAGTGGGAATTCCAGCTCAAGTCTTTGTGACTCTAATATCCATGTTCCCATTCACTATTATTCTCTCCTGATTGAATCACAACAAAGTTATTATTTAGTTAAAATATACTCTTGATACAATACTTTGCATTTCATTCCTTCTCAACCTAAATATCTAATTAAGTAAAAACAGTGCACTCATATAGGGCTTAATTTTAAAATGACAATTAGTTGTAGATTTGAAGTTTTTCAGACATATATCCATAGCCTGTAAAACAAAACTTTTAGAAATAAAATAAAATTTTATTATATGAATCATACCAATCATCTGTTAACACATCTGTAGTAAATGGTTTTCCTTCCAAACATGATTGCCAGGATGTTACTTCATAACATTAGCCCTTTTTGATTCTGTGTGTAAAAACAACACAATGCTATGAAGAGCTGTGAGACTGAGAGAATTGTCCTTTATAAGATATTTACATAAATCTTATGTTCTGAGACAAATGTGGATCTGTAGAGGAAACAACTGCAAATAAAATTTTACAACTTAAAGAACATTTAAACATTTACTATGCTCAAAACTAAAAAAAAAAATGTCCTTCATGAGGTACATAAAATAATTCATCACTTCCTTTTAGTATTTATCCATTATTTAATCTGAATGTTTGGAAGATAAGATTTTCTTAAAGCAGATTACCCATGATTATAACTACCTGAGGGACCTGTATTGTTGCATGTATGTATGTTTCACCAAAGGCAATCTGAGAATATGCGTTGGATCAAGATTCAGAAAATACAGACTTGGGGTTTCCATTTATTATACTAGTAATCTTAGTAAACTCAATTTATCCTCCCTGACCCTTATTTTTCTCAAGCCTGAAATGGGGTTATAATACTGGCTTATCAGTAGTTCCTGAATAGAATTATTGTGTGGAATCAAATTAGTTTACATGTTTGAAAAGTACAAAGTAATCCATATATGGAAAGGATGAGAGAAATTATTGAAAATAAGATATTCTAGCATAAACTGGGATCTTTCATTACCATTAGCATCGCCGTATGGTGGAGAAAAATGAGAGCTGTGTCTGTATATGTGTTAGAAGTAATTTTATGTGACAGAGCTCACATAAATACTTAAGCAAATTTAAGTAAAAAGAAGATCTGAGAGGATCACGTTTGTGAAGATCTTGGCAAAGAATATCCCAGACAAGGGGAATATCTAGTGCCAGTATACATATAGGATTTAGTGTAGCAACTATGTATACACATAGCCAATAAATAGCAGGTGCGGGTGTTTCTGTTCCCTCCCCTCTTTCTCTCTCATTTCCTCATTTCTGGGAGTCTGACATTTAAGGATAAATTTCAGTAATTCAATTAGCTAGTTACCACTCTAGTGGCAAATTTCTATTTGTGTAGTCATGGTGATGGGGATTTCCTCTGGCTTCAGTGAATAATGCTTTGCAGGTTTATAGGCTCTTATTGGTGAGGGATAGATACCAAATGTTTTAGCTTCTTCTTCCATTTGTGTGTTCAAAGTTAGTACCAGATTCGAAATCCTATGAAAATAACCTGTGCCCCTCTTATCTCTGTTTTAATATGCTTACCCACACATGTCAATTTCTTTGTATCTAAGTAATTCAGTTCTCGAGCTAACCTTTTGGAGATGACAGGTTTTATGAGAAATGGGTTTGAGAGTAAATGAATGAATTCTTGGAATTTGGAATTCTGTTTACCCATTAAGTAAACTTAAGTCAAAAGTTCCAGGAAAATGTTTACTCTCTGGAGTCATCCAAGCATAAACAGTTCTCCTACTCTGCTCTGTGCTCAATTTCTTTGTATGCCACTCTCCTAATTGTCATGGTTAGAAAAGTAGTAGTTAACCTTGATTTATTCCTAAATCTCCCACAGCCCCAATCCTTATTTATTCTATTCCTTATAATCTGTCTTTTATTTACAATTTCTACTACTGTGGTCTTTTTCAGAGTCTCATTATTCTTACCTGGATTTCTACAATAAAATCCCCATTAGTCTTCCTACCTTTCCTCTCTCTACTCCTATATATTTTCCACACCATTAACTTGAATCTTCCTTTAAAAAATATACATACATGTGTGTGTATAAATATGCATGTGTATATATATACACATATATATGTATGTGTGTATGTGTGCATATATTAATATGTATACACATAATTTGCAAGTATATCACAACTCTACAACTCTCATTATAATCCTTCAGGGATTCCCTATCCCCTACTGCTCCCTTATTCAAAATTTTGTTTGTTCACCAAATGCAATGGCATCCCCTAGAAAACTGCTGGAAATGCAGGATCTTAGTCCCCATGCTAAACTACTGAATCAGAATCTGCATTTTTATAAGATCCCTAATTGATTTGTCTCCTTAGTCTATTTTGCACATTAAGGTTTGAGAAGCACTGCTCTTCAGGATAAAGTCTGCATTGTTTCCCCTGGAACACATGGCCCAAAATGTGGTATCCCTTGCCTAACTGCCTATCTCAGATCCCACTACCCTTCATGCGTTAGTCAACTATAATCAATAACCTTTGGTTTCCCCAAATAATCTGAATTTCATCCTCCTGTTTCTTCATTGTGCCTGTTTTTTTCTTATGCCTGGAATAGCACTCAGTTTCCTAGTTTGATACTTCTCTAATACATTTCTTAACCTTTAAGATTCAGCTAAATGCAGATTTCTCTTTAAGTACTTTCCTTGATATTGTCCTACTAGACTGAGCCCATCAGGCTCCATGTTCTCCATATATTGTCTGCATCTATGTTATAGCCTTTATCTGGTTATATAGTTAGCTTTTACATGTGCCTATTTCTTGCTAGAATGTGAATTCCTTGAGGACAGGGGAAGCTCTTAGTTGTATTTATAGCTGATCACTTACCATGGTACTGGCAGATGTACCACAAGTGTTGATTAATTCTTTCATTTAACAGATATTTGATAGCTATTTCACTGTTCAATACGTGAATGAGTGGGTGAAATTCTTCTTCCTCTAATTTACACACACACACACGCTCACTTATACATACAACACACACTTATGTAGATATACATGTACTTCTGTGTGTATATATAGACTCGTGCACATATACACAAATGTTTTTGCACATATGCATATACACACATATGTACATGTGTATATATAATGTGCACTTCACAATAAATAGTTGTGAAAGAAATCTTTGTACTCTGATGGAGAAACTATTCAGTTAAGAGACAGGCAATTGGTAAACTTACCTGTGAATATTTGGTGAGCCTGAAGTGATACTTGGAAGTGTCATTTTTGTATAAAAGAAATGGACTAATAGAGGTAAAATTCCTTATATACCCCTAGAAAATGGCAATTGAATCACATCTATGATAAACCAAATTATCATGATCATAATTAAAATTTCTAAAATTGAAGCACAAAATACTTAAAAGATAATTGTAGCTTTTTATTAAACAATAAGCTAAAGCAGTCAGATCAGGTTTTCAGTTTGATAAAAGAATGCCAACTCGTGTTCACTTAATTTCTCAGTGATTTAATATAGCAGGATTCTTTTGGGGGAAAATTATTTGACTTCATAATATGTATAGGACATATTTATCATAAATATACCATAAAAAATAACAGTATTAATGTAGGATATCTTACTATTAAAACAGTAAAGTGAGTTAGAAAGGTATGCAATAGAAAATTTTTAAATGACATTATTCTCCTAAATTATCAGGAGAAAACAATTGGAGAGATAATATACTTTTTTTAAGTGGAATACATTATGTTTTACTCAACTTTCAGGATACAAACTTGTCTAGGAAGAGGTTCACAGCAGTTCTGCTACTTTTATGTTGATTTTCATTTCAGAGAACAAAGTGTATCAGTACCATTTAATGGCTTTATCCCAAGTAACCTACAAAAGGAACTTAAAAAACTATAATAGTTATTATTACTTGGAATTTGTCCAACTAGCCACAGATGACACCAGCACTATGTGTACAGGAGCTGAATGGATGTTATGTTATTCTGCGGTTAAGATCTGAGTTAAAAGCTTTAGAGACTTTCAAATGTTCCCTTCAAATTGTTCTGAAACCCCTAGACAGAAATGACTTAGAATAATCTATTATACAACTTTACCAAGCAGTAATGTAGTCAGCAATAGAGTCTCCTCGAAGACCATTTAATTATGTTTCAAAAACGAATATCCAAAAGTCAAATTTCAAGACATAAATCATACCATTTATTATCTACATCAGCAAGAATTTTGATTTTTGTATGAAAACACATTTCATAAAGTATTTTTTTTTTAGCTTACATCTCCCATACTTCATGTTTTTACAATGAGAAATATAATCTTTCATGCTGTGTTTAAGATACCCTAAAATAAAATAAATTATTTGTTTTTAAATAGAGTTCTAAATAGGACATTATAAGGATAATTTCTTGATATTCTTAATGATAAAAATTAAAAAAAATTTATTTGCTAAAGAAACCATAAATAAAAGTATACATTTTAAGCAAAATAAATTCTTCCTCCCTTTCTTTGTTTTGAGTCTCTTAGGATTTCTAGATATGGTGTTTTCTTGCAAGTCTCTTAAAATAAAACTGTCCTGAATTAATACACCCATAATTTACTTAGCGATCTAAAGTTCTATTTAAACTGAGAACATATCTAATTGGTAGTCCTTCCTGGCTATTGCTTGATGTTGGCCATGGCACTTGATCTACAAAAGCCTGCACATTTTTTCATTGATTAACATTTGTCCCAAAATACATATTCATAGGTGTCAGGAAGACAGGGCATATATGTAAGTAATATCCATTGACCCTTTTCTTTGTGTTAGGTTTTGCCAGAATTTTAAGTAACTGAGAAAATCCTCCAATAAGAGAAAGCTCTATACAATTAACTTGGTGGCATTCCTTGTGTACTTCTCAGAAAACACTATTCAATGTATATGCATTTTTTGAAATTCAGGAAAATCATAAGGGCAAATTTGTACGAATTGCATATTTAATAGGTTGTAATTATGTCTTATCAAAAGCTGAACTTTTAAAATTCTTTATTCTTTGGAAGTATGGTAATTGTTCCCTTTCCCATGTAGTTAATTATAAATTTCAGGAAGAATTAAGTGTGCTAAATCTCTTTACTTTTTTTTCTTTGTCTCTATGGTAGCAGAGAGAATAGAAGTGAATTACTTTCAACTTGTTTCTGAATGGCATTTCTTTCTTCATAGGTTTGACTTTATTTTGGGGTCCTGAAATTTCAGATATTTTTCACTAGCTGCTAATTTGTTAATTCAAGAAAGGTATCTTTACAAATGAATTTTTAATATGTTTGGAAGAAAAAAGTAGCTTGTTTTAGAAGTCACAGTCTTTTATGTTTCCATGAGACTTTGTAGTTTATGATATAATAGAAAAGATCTGCCAATGAAAAAATATTTTATATAGTAGTAATAATATCCAAATTTTCCTTTTTTGGAAGGAGAAAAGTACAATTGCAGCCCATTCCTTTTTTCTCATTTGATTACTAGGATGCAATAACAGAATGCAAATATTAATTACATTAAAAATATTTCACAAAACTGTATTTTTAAATCTTGTATTTAGAAGCTTAAATTATTGCATTTAGCTATGCATAGTAATAACTCAACTTTGGAGATTGATAGTGCTTCAGAGAATATTGGGATATGCTTCTGTAAAATACTAAAATACCATATTATAATTTTTAGAAACATTTACGACCAGTAATTTCAAGTAAGTAATACCCGGCTGCAGAATCAGTTTTGGCTCCCAAATTTAGTTATCTTAAATTGCTGCAGTATTTCAGACATTCTTTCCATCTTCTATATACTGACAAAAAAGTTACAAACCAAACTTAAAGTTCTTGACATTTTCTAGGCACTTTCATGTACTTTTTCTCATTTAATTTTCATAGTAACCTTGTGAGATAAATATTGCTATTTTATACTCAGATACAAGAATATAGACTCAGAGGAGCTAAGTGAAACAGGAGAAAGATCTCCAATTAATAAGATAGATATTAACATGTAAATTATATGTTATTTATCTTATTACTATTAGAGTATATATCAGGCCCTTGGACATATATATTATATATAATATATATTCTATTATATGATATAATATATTATAACATATAATATGATATATATTATATATAGTTTTTATATATATAATATATATAGTTTTATAATCCTTACAATAATTCCTTAAACTTTTATTTTATTCCTTAAGTTTTATTTTTTCCACTTTATGGATGAGAAAACTGAAACTTACAGAGATTAAGAAATTTATCCAAAGTCACAGATGTAAAAAGTGAAAACTCTGGCATTGTAACTCGGGTCCAGTGGATTCCTCATGGTATTAAACTCTCTTCTGTACTACCTAGGGTTAATGTGATGATACAATGAGCTGAGAGTGCATGTCAAGTGCCTGGGATCTAATGGTGCTCAATATATTATTTCATTATACATCTAGGAAATACCTCCTGAGTCAAAGCCCATTGTCCTCTCCCCATTGATACCCTGAAATATCAAGTCACAACAGTGGTTTCCATTTATCATCTTTTAATGTGGCCGGCCTGAAAATTCAGAGCCTATTCCTCTCATTACTGTTAATCTGGGTAGCTAGGTGCTTAGAATATTTTAATGTGGAGTGTTTAATCTTCTTATGCACTAGTTAGCCACAGACTGCACCTCTGTCAACCTGGGCAAATGTCTGCCTGAAGTCACAAAGCATTTTGAAAAGTGTTGAGGATGACTCAGCACCATCATCACTGCCCACTGAAAACCCCTTGTTCTCAACATCCTTTGGAGAATAGGTCAGCAGCATTTTCTTCATTTACAAAAGAGGCAAATTCATGGCTCCCCAGCATGGCTTCAGTTTTAGTAAGGATTTCCTCAGAAACAAATTAGGCCAACTTATTTTAAACATCTTTTGAAGCCTGAGAAAATAAAAAGAAGCAAATGGAAGGATAAGTCCAGGAAGGGATGAAGTCATATGTTGAGGAATATGCCCAAAGTTGAATGAAAAAAGTTAACACTAACCATGAGTATATTTTGCATTTGTAATTGACACATTGAACAAGGGAATACTCATGGGATGTAACAATAGAAGTCATTTTATTTTGGGGTCCCCAGTGTTTGTTTAAAATACCTTAATGTCAGTGGTCCTTACCCTGCCCTCTAAATGAAAATGGGTATTCTCATAACTTTCCATTTACAGGAAATGAAAAGTCTGACAATCACTTAATATCACAAATACAGTCCCAATGTATTAATTAAAATTGCTCAGTCCCACATATTAGTCAAAATTCTGAACACATTCCAGATGAAAGATTCTCTTTTTTCTACTATGGGGTCTTCAGATAGGACATCTGCTTTGGGAGAAGTGGATGCCATAGACTTCTCTTTTCATCATTTTCCTATTTACTAGTTGGATCTTCCAACTAGTAAACTTGGATCCTTCCAAGTTTGGAGCATAAGAGGGAAACAAGAAAAGGAGACAAGGAAAGTTCTTACTGAACTGGGATTGTTGTGTTTTTTGCCCTCCGAGCCTGACATATAATAACAATGATAAGAATAACCAAAAAGGAAGAAAATTACTGGCAAATAGTGCTGATTATGTATAGAAATAGTTTTAAGTGTTTTACTTGTAACTTTTAAAATCTTCATAACTATGGCAAAGAGAAGTAAAGTAACTTACATCGCTAGCAAACAGCGGATCTGGGATTTTAACACAGCCAGAAAATGTGTGGCTTGAGTTTTTCCCTCATGGACACTTTCATGGGTCTTTGGAAGTTTCCCCTTCTGGGCCTAAGTCTCCTATGATGTGGATGATGCATTTCTTTAGCGTCAAGTTTTACAGCAACCCACCCTACATGGAGGGTTGTCTTGACAGGTGTTACAATGGCTCCAGAATGAATCTTTTGCCTTAACAAACTGTGAGAGTGCAGGCTAACCCAGATGAAGCCACTTCTGACCTAGCATCCAATTTGCTATGTTATCTCATTGGTTAAGCTTCTTAGGTGAGAGTCAAATTCCAGTGTAATGACCTCCTAAACCCAAGGATGTTATGTTAAGCTCTAGGTGCAGTCCCGTTGAAGTTTCTTTTGCCAATTGTAGGTGATATGTAAGACTTCCCAACCCCTCTTCAAAGAAATTCTCCCCTTTTCTAAATCTTCAGTCATCTAACTTTTGTATACCAGCATTATATTATATTTATAGATAAAATTTAGGATCCTGAAGTTGGTTCTTGGTAATTTATTTGAATATTGCACACGTGATCTAGCCTCCTTTGGAATCTCATTTTTATATCTTGGTGTCTTAGGACCTCCAGTGTAGCATTTTCTGCACATATTTCCACCTGTAATGTATTTTACATTAGCACATGGCAATATTTGATTTTCTCTCTTTTTAAACATCTCACTCTGAAATTACATATCTTTATGGCAAATTAGAAAACTAATTCAATGAAAACCTTTATTTTGCCAAAATTTTTAAATACATGTATACACACATAAATCATATTTGTATGTATATATGTATCTATAGACACATGTGGATGATGCATAATGAACATATTATGTGTGTGTAGACACATACATACAAATATAGATACATATTATATATCTGTATTTAGAAATATATGAAATTGATGATTTGGAGGCACTTTGGGAGTCATTTTTCCTCAAATTTTTTGAAAATTTTTTTAACTCTTGATGTGCTAGCGAGTATATTAGACTAGAAGTCAGAAAAACTGCTCTAGTAATTTTAATAACAAGAATTAGCTCATAAAAATAATTTTCAAATAATTAAAGCTTTATAATTACCCATTACATTTCTAAAGTACTTTACAACTCACAGTTCATTTGCACACACATTATTGCATGTCATTTTAGTTCTGCATGCAAAAAGTCACTTAGTTCTGCTCCTTGGGCTTCATTTTGACCTCTTTTTCTTCATCTGTCAAATCCTTTAGAGTCTCAGGGATGAGTAAGACAGCTGAAATGCTTGTTCAAAGATTAAACTCAGGAGGGCCTCTTGTGGGTTTCATAGGATCTGATCTGGGTCCTTCCATGTCCACTTCCTGATAGGACTCATTTATCCCACACCCAGCTATCCATTTTGTCTTGTGAAGAAGAGATAAAGGGAAAGGCTGAAGTCAGCTCTCTGTATAGCATAAAATCATTCTTTCTCCTGAGTCCCAGGATTCTGAGGTCTAGAATTGAGAAGTTTCTTGACAAGGCCAATAATGTCTTTACTTTGCACTATCAGATGGTCCATTGAGACCTTTAGCCTGTAACACCCTCTTCTTACACCTTTGCCTCCTTAAAACTGTGTTGGAAACCTGAAGTGTCTCTTCAACAAAGACATTCCTGAGTTACCCAGCCAGAGTTAAATACTTCCGCCTTTTGCCTCAATTCCTCTGTATGATTTTCCCTTACTCTTGTTAATTTCTTACTCCTGCCCCAAGAATGGCTGCATTGAATATTTTTGATCTATCATGTAATGGTTTATTTATCCCATATCAGTAATATTGCTTTATAACTGCATCTTTATTAGTTTATTTTTTTCCTTAGAATAAGTACTTTTTTAGACACATACTGAGTCTTGATATATCCTTATTCCTAATACAATAACTGGCACTTAGTAATTGCTCAATAAATGCTTGTTGACCAACTACATGAATGGATGAATGGATAAATGGTCCTGTTGTTTAACCCTGTTTTAAACTCAGCACATTGTATTGTATCTCCTAAAAAGTTGGGAGCTTTTGGAGAATACGGATTATTTAAATTTTTATAGCTCTGAATTTTAAATCTCTCTACATACCCAACTTACCATTCATGGAGTGTATTTTGGCAAGCGAGGGATGGGTAAATGAATGAACAAATATGTGTACAGTCCTATCATGCAACACTTCGCAATACCACACCCCCACCCGGAAAAAAAAGACTCCTTTGATTATGAGGATCATTTTACTGTGAACAGTAGAACAATAGAACCTTTCAGCTCTTACTCTGCTTTCAAAAGAACATGCTATTTTAATGAAATATTTAGGTCAAAATTTTATTTGTATGAATCATCTCTCACTCTGCCACACACAACTTTTTCTGAGGATGAATTGTCTATATAAGCCAATGTCTTATGAATGTCTATATAAGCATTTTCTAAACTCCAAAGCACTCTGTGTACAAGCCCCTGATACATGAAAAAATATTCCTACGTCTTTGGAGGGATGGGATGGTTTGAGAAGAAAATCTTTAGAGTTCTTGAGGTCACTTTTCAAGTTCTTTGTAGTTACATATTTATACAATCAATCTTAGGTGTAATTGTTCAGCATATTTAGCTAATGTTCTCAGAATATTCTGGAATGAAATATGTCAAGATTCTAAAGTGAGAAACAGACAACCAAGGAAGATTAAGAGATTTGAAGACATCAACCTGTCTTAGTGTCAGAAATCAGGTAATAATAGAAGACAAAACAGAAACACACATTTCTACCTTTCTCTATCCCATGCTGAGCACCGTAGAAGTTGAAACACACCTTATTTATGCACCTGTCATATTTTGTTTTTAAAACGCCAAGACCCATTGATAGTTTTGTCTTTTAAGAGGACATGTTTTTAATGGTCAGCATTGCAAATCCCCGAATCCTGGTCTAGTCACGTATCATTAATCTATAGGTATAAACATCCTGTATAGATGAATGGGAGGGAAGGGAGGAGGGAAAGCTATATCTTTAGGGGAATTTGTCTCCAACTTCTATCTTAAATCTTTGCTTAGAGAGCTAAGTTGTCCCTTGAGGGAATTCTAATGTTCTCCCTTGATTTTTGGCTTAAGAATTAACTAAGAGTTAGACATGAGAGTGTCCTTTCCCCTAGTGTTTATTCTGGTTCTAGCTGGGCTTCTAAGGAGGTGGCCTCCTACTCTTTTGAGTAGGAGGTAGGCCCAAACTCTGCTATGCCACAGTGTACACATTGAATGTTAAAAAAAAGATAAGAAGGAGAATGAAGACTTCGAGTAAAAAAGAATTTTAAATCCCTTTCCTTCTCCACCTACTGTGGTGGGTTCCTTGACCCATGTTAGATCTTGTCTTCTTTAGAAGTAGAACGAAGTGGTAGACAAAACATGAGGTTAGGATTTTCAATAACCACACTTAAGTGGAAGACTCTTTCGAGACCATCTAGTCTAGTGGTTGTCAATCTTTGCCAGCACTGAAACTCATAGGGAAATAACCATTTCCTGTTCATATTCCCAAGCCCCTAAAAGATGTCTCATCAGTAAATCAGAATGATAAATGATCTCAACTGCAGGGTACATCCCTTTGGTAGAGAAAACCAAACATTAAATTATTGGTGGAACTATATACAGTTTGAGAAAGATCTTTGGGTAAATGTGACACTTCCTCTCTCCACATTGAATCATGGATCCAATACAACTTTCTCATTTTACCAATGAGAAAAGTGTAGTCTAAAGTGTTAAAGTGAGTTTTCCAAAGTTGCACAGATAGATCAATGGGAACACTAAACTAAAATCCAAGGTTCTAACTTCTATTTCAATGTTTTTTGCTCGTCATTCAATAGGATTAAAGAATAATTTATGTTCACAAGGCATCTGTCTTCAGTAGTCTTTTTTGTTTGGCCTTGTAAAATCACTGTTAATATTCTTAGTTAAAACACTTACGAGAAGACCTTAGTGTCAGAAATCAGGTAATAATAGAAGACAAAACAGAAACACACATTTCCACCTTTCTTTATCCCATGCTGAGCACCATAGAAGTTGAAACACACCGTATTTATGCACCCGTCATATTTTGTGAATATGTTGTGTGTTCTAATTAGTAGCTTTCTTGCAAATTGTGATATAATGATCTGAGGAGAATCTATATCTATTATCTGTGAATTAGGCAAGATACTAACACTGTTTCACAGGTGTGACTACCAAGAGCATTTCATGGCAGCAAGCACATGGCCAAAATTAGCTTAAAATTGTGGTTATCTGACACAAGTCCAGTGTACCTTCTGTACTCTGATGCTGCTGCATATCGTATTTTGTTTCAAACAAGAAAACTGATCATGGAGATTGATGATATAAGTTTATTTTTATGATGACTTTATCCATAATCACTCATACAGCATTTTAGGGCTTAGTGATGCCTTAAAAATAGATCAACCAAATAAAGTTGCTCTAAAAAGCTTACAAATCACAGACAAAATTTTAGTGTGATAGGAGTACTGAATTCAGTATTTTATTCAGTTAAATCAGAAATGTTACAATCATTCATTAGACAAAATCAGATTGGATGATGACATGCCTTAACACCCATTAAAGAGACAGTCTAAAATAACAGAGGCAACTTCTTATAAAAGAAAGAGCATACATGGACACCAGAGTCAGCCAGAGTCTTGCTGTGATCTCAGAGATGCTGCTGTCTAGTAGGTTGACTTTTAGCCAAGTTGCTTAACCTCTCTAAGTCTCTGTTTTCTCCACTACAAAGTGAGCATAATACTCTTACTTATGTTTATTGTGGGGACGAGTAATAATGTGTCCAGAATAGTGCCTTGCATATTTAATTGTTCAATAAATCACAGCTGTGGTTTTTAATGGTGATTATTAACATTATCAGTATGCCTATATTATCTCTGAGAATACAATGAAAGAAATAAAAGATAAAGCATGGCTTATTAAAATCCTTCCCCCCCTTTTGGACTAATCAGTTTTCGTTATCAAAGGGGTGGAGCAGTATTGTTGGTGAAAGTAAAGCACTGTATTATTTTTAAAAGCCCATTCGAAGTAAATTTACAGGAATTACAACAAACGTATAACAGTTAACTAGAGATAAATATCTTTTGTAGAAAGAAGTGCCTAGAAAATGACTTAGAATGTCAAACTTTTGACTTCTTGGGAAAATTGTTTTATTTCTCTGCACTTCAGTTTTTGATGTGATAAGAAGGCCTCTAAGATCTGTCCCTTTCAACCCAACATTCTGGAGTTCTATGAAACACTCTAGAGAGAATCACCATCACTAGCTTATAGTCTGGAAACAGAGACAAATAAACAGTCATTCTATACCTTTACTCATGTGATTTCACAGGAGTACAGCATGTATCAGGGTTGATTAGGAGCCTGGAAGAGAACAGTCAACCTATGGGTTGTAAGAGTTCTCAGGTGGTTGGTATTGAAGCCTGGAAGGTCATATGCTGAGACAGCCTGGTGCCAAAAATGTAGTCTTTAGAGTAATAAAAAAGGAAAAGGATAATTTCTTATCCTTTGATAAGAGTAGAAATTATGTACCTAGTTTTCTGCAGCATTGCACCAACAAAGCATTCTCTCTCTGCTATGATTATAAATAAGGTAATAAACATTGATAATAAACATGTCAGCTAGTATATATACATACTGGCACATAATAAATTGAATATAATATCATTTTTACTTATTTGCAGCAAAACCAAGGCAGATGCCCAGCCCAGAATTGTTCAGTGGAAGCCCCTGCTTGGATGCCTGTCCACCACTGTACTGTAAGTTTGATTATTCCAAGATTGGCCAGATTGAAGGATAAATGTTTTTATATTTTGGAATAATCTTAGTGGAATGAGCCAGAATGCTCTCTGAAATTTTGGAGTAGAGCAAATATTTTGCAAGGAGAAAGAATAACCTTTCAGAAAGCTTTGCATTATAAAAAATACCAGTGATTAGGGATTCCATGCATTTTGTCAGAGTCAGGATAACTTGGAAAGGATTACTTTAAATGGGTTATTGATGAGTTAGAGTTGGAAGGTCATTAAAATGAATATATTTGCACATATATTTTTCAGGATAGCTGCATATTCAGCAATATTTGATTTTAGATGCCTTGAAGAAGGATGCTTTCTCTTTTGTCACTGTGTCAACTGCTTAATAGTGATGAGCACACAAACTTGCAATTTTCAAGTCTTCCTGGTGTAATAATAGTCTCTGCATTTGCGTAATATCTTCTACCAGAGAATTTTCCAGTGCCTTAGAAACAAACAGGTACTATGTCATTATCCTTGTGCTACAGATGGGAGATTTAAATGTAAAGGGAGTAAGAATAGTGCATCAATTGTAGCGCTGGGAACAGATCCCAGACATCCTACCTCTCCTTTCATGTACTCATGCTAGTACTCTATGCTCTGAAGGGTGTGAAGAAAGTGGCTGAATGTATGATATTCTGTAATACATGGATTGCCTAAAAGAAATGACAGTGATAGCTCTTGGAATTATGTATACTGTAAATGACAGTTTGGCTCTCGTGAAATAATTTGTGTGTGATGGAAATAAGAAATTCGAAAGTTACCTTTTGGACATTCTCATTTGACTCCTCTTGTAGGCAATGGAAAAGTAATGTGTGGAGCTTCCTAAATATCCTTATCTATTGTTGAGGTACTGGGTGCCGAAAGATACGACTGGACTAACATAGCATGTCTTACAACTATGTTAGCAGTAAGCCTGGTGGAACCTGATTTTCACTCAGATTGTGTAAGAGATTAAGTTTTTCCCTCAGTTTTTGTTTATCTGTGGCAGGAAGAGAAAGTGGGATCACCTTTAGTGAAGGAGAGATGATGATGCTAAATTTTGGAGGTATTCTTGCTGTGCAGAGGGAGCCCAGACATGCTGGAGACTCAGAGAATAAAAATGTTAACATTTTGAGCAGATGGTCAGAGGAGAGTACATGCTTAGGGACTACTTATGATAGAGAAAGGAAGTGGTTTTTCTGTTTTTGTTTTTGTTTTTTATTTTTGAGACAGAGTTTTACTCTGTTGCCCAGGCTGGAGTGTAGTGGCATGATCTTGGCTCACTGCAGCCTCTGCCTCCCGAGCTCAAGTGATTCTTGTGCCTTGGCCTCCCCAGGTAGCTGGGATTACAGGTGCATGCCACCAAGCCCAGCTAAATTTTTTTTGTATTTTTGGTAGATATGAGATTTTTCCCTGTTGAACAGGCTGATCTTGAACTGAGAAAGGATGTGTTTTAATAATTTTATTATTTGTTCATAAATAGAACACTTCTTTTATTGTATCCTCGATGATATCATTTCATAATTACTGATTCCTACATCTGTTTCTCCATGGAGACAATGTATTCTTTGGGGTCCTGGTATATCCACAGCTAGTAAAATCCCTGGTACATGGCAGAAATTCTGGGAAGTTAAGTTTCAATGAGTGAATATCCTATATGTTGATTTTTCTCTTTAGTAAGTTTTTAAAAATTATTTTACAGCTCTAAGATTTCTTGGTAAAGAGGATTAATAATGGTATTTTACCATCTTAGACTGGTAGTTTCTATTTCTCCTCTTCATTGTTCTTCAACACTTTTCTCTTAAGAGAATACCATAGAATACATGTTTTCAGGAATTTTGTTTTCAAGCTACAAAATTTAGTAATTTCATTCAGCTGTGTCTAGTACCATGCCAATTGCTAGAAATATAAACATGAATAAGGTAGTAATCCTATGTAAATCAAATACACTCATATATAACATCAATAAGAATTTCTGATCCTTTAATATACTGATAATTTAAGCCCAAAATATTAATATAAGAACTTTCACATTTTATTACTTTGTGCAGTCTTGTTGCAAGGAAATGCATGACTAGGATTCTGTCTTTTGAATTATTATAAATTGTTCATCCTTCATTATTCCCTTGGAGTTGAACCCCTTGGGATCTGGGAATCCCAGATTAGGTCCTAGTTCTATTGTAGAACCTTAGGAACAAATAAACAACTACATTTAAGACTCTTCCTGAAGATCACAAGTCAGAGTGCCAGCATTAAAGTCTTATTCTCAGTGCTATGGTCAGGTGAGAGAACAGAAAGTAGATGTTTCTTTTTCATTTCTGTCATAGAACTGGGGGCTATTGATTTCAGAAATTTCCTTTGCTATTTACATAAAAGTAATTATATCTCCCAGTGAAATACATATTTTCTGAAGGAGCTGTGCAGCACATACTGATCTGCTTTCTCTGCAGAGAACCCCCAGTCCACAGAGGTGTGCTCCCAGTGGTCATGTTTAGATTACGTGAGCCTGCCCCTGGCCAGGACTGACTGATCCAGGGCATAGACATTTGATTCCAGCAGGACCAGTTGAAATTTTTTCATGGGAATTTGAAATTTGTAATGGAGATATACCAAATACTGGTAATCATCAATATTGAATGAATCATATGAGAGAATAGTTTGGAAAAAGTTACGTGAACCTCAGTTGCTTAGACCTCTAAAGCTGCTTTGTATCTGCCCGTCTTAGGTATTATGTACTCAAAAGTCTCTTGGATTCTGTGAAATGGTCTCAATAACTTGTTAATAATCAATGTGACTTCTTTCTCAATTACTTAGTTTTTTAAAAATTTATTTATTTTTGATAGGGTTTGTTCTTTGATTTACTTGCAACCAAAAAGAAAAAGAAAATAGTTTAATACTACTAGTCAGCAATGTTTATTAAGTCTCCCCTAGAGCTAGTGTAATAAGTAGTAGCCTCAGAAAAAAAGCACTAACACTGGGATTTTGATAATTTATGATCTATTTATTTCAAATATCTGACTGTAGACAACACTTGGGTATATTTAAAACATGATGAAATAATTTGACAATAACTTAATTCACCTTATAGAATAAAAAATATTGGCAGTCGAGTCTACAATTAACATACACATTTATATAACCAAAAACTATGTATGATATGTATGGAATTCTGGTATTAATATTCATTTGATCATGTCTCCGGAAATAGTGAAAATCTTTGCCTTGTGCTTAAGAGAAGTCTTGGCTGTCTTAAATTCTCCAAGGACTGAAGCAAGTTATAAATAAATTAATACATACTTACATGCCTAATAAATTGATAGTCTCTATTATCCTTGTGCATTTTTCAAATTCAGTTTATTCTTTCCTACATTCCTTTCTCCACTGTCCTATTCTTGCTCTTTGTTGTTCTATTCTGGAATGATTGTATCCTCATAATTAGGCTTTATTACATTTTGCAAAAAAGCCTTGGTTTTCATGTATGTATTTGCCCCAAGTTCATTTTGAGTGCAGAGCTTTTATCATTGGATTTCTGACTTCTCCAGATTGCTTTGCAAATGTCTGTCACCAGTTACATATTGCCTTGACAATGGCGTCTATTAACTATTTGTTCTCTCTCTTCCTGGATGGTTTTTTAAAATTTTTTAAATTTTTTTTTTTAGACTCGTCCTTTTAGTAGTAACTATAATGTACAGATTGGGGTTCGAACAGAAAAGAAATTTTACTCCCTAATAATTATTTAGAAACATAGACATAATTAAACTTTCTGATTACATGAAATATCTTTTCCCTAGTGAAAAGTGTGCCAGTTTAATTGTTTCTCCCCCATGTGTGGCTATATTAATCACTAGAATGATAGCCTTCCTTACCCTTACATTTTGAATTTAAATTGATTATATGCCTTATTGGTTTGTATGACCATGAATATGAACACAGTAGCTACCTGAGCTTCTGCCATCTGCAAACAATTGAGAAGATGTCCACAGGTTCTAGGACTCAGCTGAAGAAAGATAGCTCTCTGAATCTGAGTGAACTAGGCTAAGAATTAGCATTTGGCACTTGTAATTAAAGAATTTTAGATTTGACCAGCTGTAAGAAGCTTCAGTGGCTGCTGCATTTTAGAGCATGTTTGTGAACCACTCAGTATGGCTATGGCCCATGCATGGATTTAATCATTTTGAGGAATATCCCCAAACCCAATTCTGAATCTCCTCAATTCTTAGTTATTAGGTATACTCAGAAATGGCTGTAATGTGTGATTTTATCAATTAGACATACAAAATATAAATACACATGATTTGGCTACAAAAATTCTTTTTCGTTGCACATTTGCACACCCCTTAGTTACTGGAAATTAATGCTAGGAAAAGAGTTTCTAAAAGCTAAGTTGACTGCTATCCATTGCTATATCTGTATGTTTCTATCACTATATAATACTATCAGCAGATATGTGACATTTTCAAATGTAAGCATTTATAAATTAGAACACTGAATTCTGAGTATGTCAACTCTTATTTACTTATTCAAGAAGTAGTTACTGAACATGTATTTTAACTGACCCTTGGATTTCTCAATGTATAGCAGAAAACAATATGTATAAATAAATCATAATTATACTTGGCAACACATTATTTAATAATGGTCTATAAAAAGCACTATAAATTTTCCAAATGGGAAGTTGCCTTAAGATGGATTTTGGAAGACAAAAGATGCAATATTTGGTCATAGTTAAGGGTACCCCCTTTAGAATTGAATGAGATTTGTGTTAAAGTATTAACTCTTCCACTAGTCAGTGGAAAGAGTAAAGTATTACTCTTCTCCTAGTAAGCTGTATGACCTTGGACAATTTACCTAATCTGAGTTTATGTACACAACAGGATATTTTGATATTTACATGAAATAATGCATAGTAAGTGTTAACATAGCACCTGGCACATAGTTAAGTGCTTAGTAATTGCTAGAAGGAAAGAAAGAAAAGGATAGGTCATTCCAGAAGGGAGTGCATGGGGCAGGATAAATTGGTGAGAAAGAGTGTAAAAAACAGACAATAACCCCATACTAAATCATGGGTACTCATTTAGACCTATTTAGGAGAATCTTTTCTGGAAAAAGGTTCTAGGAGCTAATGTACAACTCTTTAAGACTTTGAAAGCAGAATCTTGCGATTCTTGGGGAAAAAAAAAAACCTTTTTGTTCTCTGACAGGCAGGAACCGATGATATAGGAGTGTCATATTAATGAGAGCTATTTATATTCTCAGTCATTTTCATTTTTGTTTGTATACAGCCATTTTCAAGGAGTGGGGCCAGGATTTCCTTTTCGTTTAAAAACACTTTAACATCTTCCTACTATGTGTCTCTGGATTATGAAAGTAATTTCTTTCTTTCATGGGAAATCAGTAAAAACAGATGCTTCTCTTAGAAACCAGAGGAGATGTTCTTTTAAAGTGTTAATTGTTCCAGCATGCCTTCCGAGACTGCCTCACATTACCCACAGTCAGGATCATTCAATCTAATTGAAACCAGTTAATACAATGTGCACAAGCTATTCTGCAGTAATCCTAAAGGTTTTTTTTCTTCTTCTTTTTTTTGTAGCTCCTCCCAACCCTTTTGTTCCCAGAATGCATTGTGTGACCTAATTTGGTATACACCCTACATAAATACCCAGACCATGGCACTCAGAAGCATCTAACCCAGTTATAAAATAGTGTTGTGTCTGCTCTCTGGGTGTTTCCAGAGCTTCCGTAAAGATAGCACCCTCTGGACTAACTCTGCGGCTGGGAAATTAGACCCAGAATGGCTTTGAAGAGTTCTTTTTCCAAAGACTACATACAATTTTTATTTTTTAGGGCAAGGTTTTCATGCTATCAGCAGTCCCCTTATAAATTGAAGCCAGGATATTATCAGATGATCATAGCTTTAGGAAAATTGCAGAAAATTGCAGCGTACAGGAACTTAAATTGGTGGGCAGTGGGATTAGAGTACATTTGGCCATATGGGTGGTAGCCATAGGATTGGAAAAGAATCCAGAGGGGAAATTATCTCAGAAAAGGCATGATGTACTTTAAGAAATGTGAGTTCTGTGGAGTGTCTCTAATTTCATTTTTGCTGTAGTCAGGGGCTCTTAATCAATGAAAGTACAAAGAAGATGAGCTTGATAGAATGGATATGTTGCTCTTTTCCCCAAGCTCTGCCCCTTATCGTATTTTAAACTTACACCGTTTCCTCTCTAGTTTTAAAGACTCTGCTGGGAACGGCAATACTCATATAAAATAATTTTGTTACACTGATCTTTGAAATATGCCCAGAAAGGGAACCCACAGTATTTATGGAGGGGGGCATTGGTTCATGGGAAAGATGAAAGGGCACTCCCAGTGTGCACACATAAAACCTACACAGTAAATAAAACAGAAGACACATAGACATGTGTTCAGCATGCCCTGAGCAAAGAAATGGAGGATGCAAGCCCTAAGGTTGCTGGCAAGATCTGCGAAACTAAATGGAGGAATAGTGAATAGGCACACAGTAAAATTGAGGTCATCAAAGTTTATGCTTAGTGTCCCCAGCTTCCTCTTTCTGTAATTTTTAATATTTTCCCTAGAATTTCCTCTTTATTCAACTTGACTGATTTGGGGACCTCAGTATTCACTCGCCTCTTTCTACTTTCTCTCTTTTTTTTGCCATTCAACCAAAGATCTGATAGAACACAGAATGAATATAAAACTTTATGACATTCTTCCTATGAGTATTTGGGATGTTTTTGTTTGTGTATCTCTTATTGTTGTTTTCCATCAGTTTTTGTTTTGTTTTGTTTTGTTTTGTTTGTTTTTTTTAATGCTCTAACAGGTTCTCTGGAATATATTTCACGTACCATACAATTCACCCATTTGTAGTATACAATTCAATGATTGTTAGTTCTTTCACAGAGTTGTACAACTGTCACTCTCATCAATTTTGGGACATTTCTGGGACATTTTCATGACCCTAAAAGAAACCTCACACCCATTAGCAGTCACTTCCCATTCTCCTCCCAGCTCTTATAAATCACTAATCTACTTTCTGTTTCTATGGATTTGCCCTTTCTAGATATTTCCTATAAGTGGAAGTATGTAATATGCAGCCTTTGTGACCGGCTTTTTTCACTTAGCCTAATGTTTCCAAGGTTCATCGATGTTGTACCATGCATTATTTTTCATTATATGGGTATACCTTATTTTGTTTATCCATTCATCAGTTGATAGACATTTGAATTGTTTCCACTTTTTGATGTTATGAATAATGCTACTATGAATATTTTTGTGCAAGTTTTTGCATGGACATGTACTTTCAATTCTCTTGGGTATATGCCTAGGAGTGAAATTTTTGGGTCATATGCTAACTCTATGTTTAATTTTTTGAGGCACTGTCAAACTGTTTCCCATAACATTTGAACCATTTTACATTCCTTCTAGCAATATATGAAGGTTTTAATTTTTCTACAGTTTCACAAACACTCTTTATTACCTATATTTTGTATTATAACAATCCTAATAGGTGTCAGGTAGTATCTCATTTTGGTTTTGATTTTGAATTATCTATTGATTAGTGATGTCACCATGTTTTCATGTACTTGTTACCATTTATCTTCTTTGTCAAAATGTCTATTAAGATTCTTCACCTATTTTTTAATGCTTTTGTCTTTTTATTATTGAGTTGTAAGGGTTCTTTATATGTTCTGGTTATTAGTCCCTTCTCAGATATGTGATTTGCAGATATTTTCTCCTGTTCTGTGGGTTATCTTTTTACTTTTTGGTAATGGCATTTGAAGCATAACATTTCTACATTTTGATAAAGTCTAATTTATCTTTTTTTGGTCATCTGTATTTTTGATGCTATATCTGAAAAGGCTTGGCATAACCCAAGGTCACAAAGATTTCCTTCTACATTTTCTTTGAAAAGTTTTATAGTTTTAGCTTTTGCATTTAGGTCTGTCATCAATTTTGAGTTAGTCTTTATATATAGTATATATGGATATCCAAGTGTCCCGGCATCATTTGTTGAAAAATCTATTCCTTCCTCCATCGAGTTGTCTCTTCCCTTCTGTTGAAAATCAACTGACTGTAACTATAACTGTCTATTTATGGACTTTCAACTCTGTTTGAGTAATCTTTGTGTCTATCCTTTGCCAGTGCCACACTGTCTTGACTACTGTAGCTTTGTAGTAAGTTTGAAATTTGGTAATGTGAGATGCCAACTCTGTTCTTTTCCAAGATTGTTTTGGCTATTCTGGGTCCCTTGCATTTTTACATGCATTTTAGGATTAGCTTATGAATTTCTGCAAAAACCCTGCTGGGATTTTTATAGAGAGTTCATTGACTCTGTAGATCAATTTGAGGAATATTGCTTTGTTTATCAATATTAAATCTTCTGATCCATGAATGTCCTTCCATTTATTTGGGTCTTCTTTAAATTTTTCTAAAATGTTTTATAGTTTTTGGGATACAAGTTTTGCCCTTCTTTTGCTAAATTTAATCCAAAGTATTTTATTCTTTTCAATGCTATTGTAAACAAAGTTGTTTTCTTAAATCCACTTTTTCATTGGTCATTCTAGTGTATGGAAATAAAATCAGCTTTTGTTAATTGATCTTGTATCAGCAACCTTACAAACTTACTAGTTCTAATAGCTTTTTAGATAATTTAGTGGGATTTTATATATACTATATGAGACTATGTCATGTGCAAATAGAGTAAGTTTTACTTCTTCCTTTTTAATCTGGATGCCTTTTATTTAATTTTCTTGCCCAACTGATGTGGCTAGAATTTTCAGTACAGTATTAAATAGAATTTGTACGAGCAGACCTCCTTGACTTTAGATGGCAAGTATTCAGTCTTTCATCACTGAACATGATGTTAACTGTCCAAATTTTTGTAGATGTCCTTTATCAAGTTGAGGAAGTTCCCTTAATTACTAATGTTGGTTGTTTTTATTATGAAAGGGAAATTTTTGTTTGTTTCTTTTGATGTTTGTTTTTAATTCTTAAAACTTTCATTTGCTAAAATAATGTATTGGCTTTCTATTTAGAATATTAAGAAGTCCTTTTCTAGGATTCCTGAGAGCATAATCTACCTACTCATAATCCATGCCTGACTTTCTCTGGGCTATTTTTCTGTAACACAGCACCATTAAAGATTCTGGGTTGCACATTTCTTGCAAGTGTTTAAAATACTTTCACAGACTTTATATTTACTCTGGATTGAATAGGGAACATATTCTTACCTTGTTTGACAGATAAGGAAACTGAACGCAGAGAAGTAAAATAACTTATTTTGGCATCATATCATCAGCACGTAGGGGAGCCAGAATGAGTTCTTTGGATTCCCAATTTGGCTCTGTTTCTGATATTGTTTACTATCTCTATAGGAAAATTGATGCTCCTGAGTTTGCTGTAAAAATGATGAATTTAGAAGAGGCTGTTTTTATTAGCTATTCTTTGTATCATGGAGGATGCCACATGGATTCTATGCATTGCAGTTTGACAATATTGGAGTGTTGAACAACCATCTCGGCAGCCACAAAAGCACATTTGAAGGTCTTTCTTCACAGTATCGTTGGAACTGCTAATCTCATCTTACTTATTTGGAGAAGACCATCTATATAGCCACTGTATAAAGAGGGTTACAAGACTGACTATTTAGAAATTCAGCATGACTTACCGTTCAGAACTGAAGGAATTTTAATAATGGGCTTTTTTTAAGGGGTTGCTAGGCTCTACCTTTCTGCTTCTTGGTTTCATCCTTTGTTGCAGTAATTGAATATGAAATGTTCTCCCAGAGATGGTCCCATGACCATCTCATGAGACCATTTGGTCTCATGACCAAATGTATGCTACAGCATTATTTTTTAACAGGTTTGTACAAGGCTACTAACAGAATATGGTGATTCAATAATTTGTTAGCTAGGGGAGTACAAAATGCCATAATGGAATGGATTCATAGTTTTTCCAATTCAAGAGTTCTGTTTCTGTGTCTAAAAAAGTCCCTGGAAGAATGGAGTATTTATTCTCTCTAACATCAGCTTACAGGAGCTTGGGCTGTACACAATATTTTACTTATTTAATACCCAAAAATCTCAATTATGTAGCATAAACTGAGAAATACTAAAAATGGCATTGAAGTGGACTAAATCAGTATTTCAGTGCTCACAACTAATTTACTGATAACTTATTTTATGATTTTACTGTATTCTTAATATTTCTTAGGCATACATGTTTGAACATGAGAGACCCATAATGCCTTACAGAGACTTTTCAGCTATGTCTCACATAATCATGGCATTTTATTACCTAACCCAGTAGAAAATCCAGGTAATGAGAGCAGGTGTATGGAAATTCCAGAGAGGACATTGCTGAAGCCTGCTATATTGGCAGTCAAGAGAAGTGGCATCTGACAGTGAGCAAAGAAAGAAGTGTTAAAAGCAGTAACAAGCTCTTACACTCTATCAGATAATTTGGTTGTGGGTCACTGGAATATTACAACCTTATATCTTGACTGACATTCGTAAATGTTGGTCATGAGTCAACACATAAAAAACTAAAATTATTTCAAAAGCTGTTTTGGAGAAGACATCAGAATTACCTTTGTGTCTTCTAACTGTAGCTACCAAAAACATTTGCAAATTAAAAAATCATTCAAAATACAAAAATATATAATGCTCCAATAACCTTAATTCTCGGGAAGATTCAAATTTATGAGCCTCTCTTTGACAGTTCTTAGATGACCAGATGGCCGGCACGTTTCAGTTTACATAAACTCTCAGAGTAGCAGATTTTTCTCTTCTCTAACATAAGTAACTGAGGCATTGGCTTGAGTTTGTGGTGGAGACGGTAGTGGTGTTGAAGGAAGGAGAGACTTATGGCAAAGCAGAGAGCCCTGGTAATATGTGCAAGGAGATTTGCCTTGGGTGGTGTACTGTTACTGGTTATTAACAGTGCATTGACATGTACTAGCATTACTTGGGCTTTTCAGAGTAGATAAACCTTTGTCCTTTTGATCTTTTTGACCATCACTTGAGAAGGGCATACTGCACTGAAGTAAGGACATGAGTTTTGGAGTCAAGCAGAACTTGTTAAAATCGTCTTTTTCTCACCAGCCATATGACCTTTCAATATCTCTTTGCCTTACTTTCCTCATTTATGAAATAAAAATAATAATAATTACCTACCTTGAAAGATTATTTTCAGAATTAGAGACAACATATGTATATGCCTAAATCAGTTCCTGTTGCATAGTAGGTGCTCAATTCATGTTAATTTTATTGTTATGATTATATTATTATTATCAGCACTAGAGAACTCTGAAGATGGTTGCATTTTAAATCTATGTTGCCTCTCAAAGGCACTTGAGCAATGAACTCTCTCACAGCTTGTCTTACTTCCAGTTACCTCAGATAGTGTAAGATATAACTGAAATGTATGGAGTTTAGATGTTTATATGAGTTAATTTACTTAATAAGAGCATAGAATTTATTTTTTTTCTGACAGTGATTTCTTTTACAATTTCTGTATCTTTGAAAGGTATTTCCTAACTCAGAACCATTGCTATATTTCATTTTGGCTACTTGTGTTCGTTAAAAGTATTTTTGGAAAATAGGTTCTAGCCTTTGGTGATGAAGCAGCCTCTAGAAGTGTAAGTGATTGATTTGGTTATGGAGTGCCAGGTAAAGTGCAATTATAATGATTTTTTTCTAGAGACAAAGTAGATGAATGTCTTATGAACTCTCCTGGGCCTCTCTCCCTAACTATCATATTCTCTTTTATCTGGTATTGTTAGATCACTGCAGAACAAACACAGACACCATCAAGTGCTCTTAATTTGGGTATTGGTGGGGCTATTTATAGACCAGCTACAGATATGGAGACATTAATGACAGTTCTTCCAAGCGAATAATCCCACTTGAAAACATTTTATTGCATATATGTCTCTTTAAGGAAGCTTTTCCTACAACATTCAGGAGATGGGTACTTCACACAATTTAATGTTAAAATAGAAGGCCATACAACATATGAACAGGAGTATACTCTTAGTAATAATTATTACAGACTTAAAAATATTTATTCTTTGTGTTTTTCTGTACTTATAAATTATCTATATCAAAAGTAGAAATTCAAGGAAATAACAAAGAAATGTTATTAATGTGCCTGAATTATATAAAACAGATATGGAGGCTTTCTTGTCAATGGCTTCCTTGCATCTGCTTACTGTTCTGACTTTTTGTGCTGCTTTTCTGATTGTGCTCATACTAGGCTCAGACTCGCCTCCTTAGATTTAGCCTCAGGTAGTCCAGGCAGGGAAAGCTATTCCACAAGGCCATGTCTGCAGCTACAGCCAGCTTCCTACTACCAATACAAAGCAGGACTCAATGTCAAACTTCATGAAGCAGCCTCCAGCTACACAAGAGCTCTGCGGATTTGTACAAAATGTTTGGACAAACTTTGGCCCGAAGAAAACTTTTAACAGCACTTGACACAAGAATGGAACATTAATTGCTGTAGCTCCTCAAGGAGGTCCTGTTTGGCAGCAGGCAACATAGTCCTTTACCTGCCTTATAAAATTATAAGCCTAGATTAATGTACTGACTCCCTTGATTCAGCAACAAGAGGCACAACAAATGCATCTAATCAAAATCCCAAACCTGAGAGTGACTGGAGCAGATGGAGAAGGGATAGCAGTGAGGGAAAATATGTATAAACATTTGAATATTTCATTTGCTGATCCATATATTTTCACCTAACTCAGAACAAACACCTAATTAAAATAATTAATGGCATTCACGTCTGAATTGGCTAAACCTATCAACCTATGGTGAAAAAAATAAACATGATAATTGATCTTGAAGGCTATTTCAGTTTATATTTTGTAGAAGCAAAAATTTTGCATAATTTAATATTCACATTTAAATATATCCTCTCTCTAAAGATGCTAATACTCTGTTGAAAGATTCAGTTTGTTTCTGCAATGGATTTGGTCATACACCATTGTTCTTTAAGTTGTATCAGCATTTACATTAAAAAGTTGTACTGTTTATAACTTGGATGCAAAAATGCATTCTGGGCTAAAACTTAATGTCTAAAATCTTTGTCCAAAAGCAGTTTTTTAAAGTACACATGGAATGGCAGTTTTATGACTCTCTGAAAGCTTGAGGTCTATAGGAAGATCTATACAAAACCAAAAAAAGAATCTCATCTAATCCAGTCCCTGTGCATTTGGACAGCACACAGAATCTGGAAAGAAACTGGGCTGTGGAAGGGAATATAATCCTCTCTGTCACCAAACTGGAGAATCAAGGTACTTAGGTTTTATTCTTGGTTACACTATGTGAAGTAGACTGGAAAGAGAATGGACTTTGAAGTCACTCGGTACTGGGTTAAAATCCTATCTTCACTGCTTACTTAATTTGGGAAATGTCTTAACCTCTTTGAGTCATCTCTGTGATTGAATGAGATGATGAAAGTAAAACTGCAGCGCACACTTTCTTCAGTCCTTATGATTTGTAGTTTGAAGCTATTCATTGGTTTCCTATCCATTGATTAGAGTACTTATTCTAGGAGCTTATTTTTAAAGAATGTCTTTCCTTTCGTGTATGTTGCCCAAACATAAAATATTAAGTCAAACAAATGATACAACTAATTCTACTCTACCCCTAAAGAGGGCAAAATATTGCATGCAGTGTAAGGACAATTCACATAATTTTAGAGCAAAGAGAAAATCACCACTTTCCTCCTCCAAAATCCCCAGTCCAGGGACTTTCTTAGCCTTCTGCAGCCTTATACTATGTATACAGAATAAGCTAAAACTGTCTTCAGTCATCATGACCAGACATCTGGTAAGGCTGTGGCCGAGGAGAGCCCTTGGCAACAGAAATATAGCTTTTTGTAGGACACAGGGAAATCTTCTCTTTACAATTGTCTGAAGAAAAAACAATAGAAAAGAGGGAAAATCTTAAATTTCTTGTCCTCACAACTGTTCTCTTGCCCATAGCTAGTTTTTCATTGCAACCATTGTTAAACAGCCTGAGTCTTCTATAGCTCATCACCATTATTCATTTTGCTCATTCAAATCTGTATATACATCTATCTTCCCTCCTTTATTAATTCAATATATATATACAGGGTGCCTGCTATGTCCCAGGTGTGGTTCTGAGAGATGAAGGCAGCTGAGCTTCTGGGTTGGGTGGGGACTTGGAGAACTTTTGTTAGGCTTGATAGTCTGAGGAGGGATCCTAAAATTCCAGATAGTTCCCCACCTGACAGGGCTTTGGGCAAAAATTATGTCTTTCTGATTGATGAGCCCGGATGCCTAAAGAAGGGAACAGAGTCCTGAGGTTTATACTAGAAATCATTCTTATAGGAGAAACTAGAAAAGCACCAGAGACAGGGAGTGGTTTTTAGAAGCAGAACTAGCCTCAGAGAAGAGAGGTGAGAGGAAGTTTGTCTGACAGGCGTTAGGACCCAGGAGGCAAGGGTCAGGATAGATGGGCGAGTCTTGTTTGGGCAACATGACTTTGAGAGTTCCGCTCATGGCACAAGGTCAATCAACTTGTTGTCAGGATCCCGGAGCTGAATGGCTTTCCTCTCTGTCCACTCAAGGCTCAGCCCAGAAGTACAGGAAAAGCAGAAGGTGGTTCCAGGCAAACCAACGCTCCCAACTCCGAAGAGTCGGGCGTTGCTAGCGAGCCCTTTCCCAGAAAGCCTGACACCCATGTCTTTAGTCTGGCAGCCACACTAGTGGCTTTTAACTGGCTGACTGGTGTCCGGTATTTAGCCCCCGAATTCTAAGGAAAAATAGGACAGAATAGCAAGCAAAAGGGGTCTGATGGTAGTCACTGCTTGGCGATAGGCGATAATCCCTTCGTGGTTGCCAAAATGTGTCCCTTCATGGTCACCAAAATGTGTCCCATCTGGGTTGCCAAAATGTGTCTGGAGTTTATTCCTTCCAGTGGGTTCCTGGTCTCGCTGACTTCAAGAATGAAGCCATGGACCTTTGTGGTGAGTGTCACAGCTCTTAAAGATGATGTGTCCGGAGTTTGTTCCTTCAGAGGTGCCTGGAGTTTCTTCCTTCTGGTGGGTTTGTGGTCTCACTGACTTCAGGAGTGAAGCCATGGCCCTTCGCAGTGAGTGTTACAGCTCTTAAAGGTGGCATGTTTGGAGTTGTTTGTTCCTCTCGGTGAGTTTGTGGTCTCACTAACTTGAGGAATGAAGCCGCAGACCCTTGCGGTGAGTGTTACAGCTCATAAAGGTAGTGCAGACCCAAAGAGTGAGCAGCAGCAAGATTTATTGTGAAGAGAGAAAGAACAAAGCTTCCACAGCATGGAAGGGGACCCAAGCAGGTTGCTGCTGCTGGCTCGGGTGGCTAGATTTTATTCCCTTATTTGGCCCTGCCCACATCCTGCTGATTCGTCCACTTTACAGAGCGCTGATTGTTCCATTTTACAGAGTGCTGATTGGTGTGTTTACAATCCTTTAGCTAGACACAAAAGGTCTCCAAGTCCCCACCCAACCCAGAAGCTCAGCTGGCTTCACCTCTCAGCACGAATGAGGGTACAGGTGAAGATGAAGAGAAATGAATTAATTTGAGACATTTGGGAGTAAACATGCCAGGACATGGTGGTGAATTTTATATGGGTGTTGTAAGAGGAAAAGCAGTATCAGGGATTACTCCTAGCTCCCTGGTTTGCATGAAACTGTGTGCAGAAGTGTCACTTACTGAATTTGGGAACTCTGGAAAAGGTTCATTTTAGGTATGCTAGTGGGAGGATAATGAAATCTATTTTGAAAAAGTTAAATTTGAAGAGTCTTTAAGATGAAAGTAGAGATGTCAATTGGCCTGTAAAAAGGGATAGGAGCTGGTACCAGATATTAAATGCAAGGTCAAGGAAAGGATTTTTTTTTTTTTTTCAGAGTGAAAAATGAGCATTTTAAAGAGCTGGTGGGACTGAAAAAACAACTGAATTAAGGACTGAGAAGTGTTCAATAGATTATTCAACAAGAAAGTCATTGTTAGAGTAGTTTCAATAAAGTGGCAGGGATTGAAGAGCAAATAAGAGAATGTTTACAATACAAACATGACTCATTTTATTGTACTTTCACTTTATTGAATTTCACAGATACTGTGTTTTCTACAAATCAAGGATTTGTGACAATCTTGTGTTTAGCAAGTCTATTGGCAACATTTTTCCAACAGCATATGCTCACTTCATGTCTGTCTGTCACATATTGGTAATTCTTGCAATATTTTACACTTTATTATTATTATTATATCTGTTATGGTGATATGTGATCAGTATCTTCAATGTTACTATTATAGTTGGTTTGGGGTGTTATAAAATGTGCCGATATAGGAGCAAGAACTTCACTGATAAAAGTGTGTGTTCTGTCTCCTCCACCAACTGGCCGTTCCCCTCTCTCTGTGTCTCCCCTTGAGCTTCCCTATTTTTTGAGACACAACAATATTGAAATTAGGTCAGGTAATAACCCTACAATGGCCTCTAAGTGTTTAAGTGAAAAGAAGAGTCACACATCTCTCACTTTCAATCAAAAGCTAGAAATGATTAAACTTTGTGAGGAAGGCATGTCGAAAGCCAAGACAGGCTGAAAACTAGGCCTCTTGCACCAAACAGCCAAGTTGTGAATGCAAAGGAAAAGTTCTTGAAGGAAATTAAGAGTGCTACTCCAGTAAACACATGGATGATAAGAGAGTGGAACAACCTTATTGCTGATATGGAGAAAGTTTTAATGGTTTAGATAGATAAAAACAGCCACAACATTCCCTTAAACCAAAGCCTAATCCAGAGCAAGGCCCTAAGTTTCTTTAGTTCTCTGAAGACCAAGAGAAGTAAGGAAGCTACAGAGGAAAAGTTGCAAGCTAGCAGATGTTGCTTCATGAGGTTTAAGGAAAGAAGCCATCCATATTACATAAAAGTGCAAGATGAAGAAGCAAGAGTGGGCATAGAAGCTATAGCGAGTTATCCAGAAGATCTAGCTAAGATCATTGATGAAGGTGGCTACACTAAATAACAGACTTTCAATGTAGGAAAAAAAGTCGTCTATTGGAAGAAGGTGCTACCTAGAACTTTCACAGATAAAGAGGAAAAGTCAGTTCCTGCCTTCAAAACTTCAAAAGACAGGCTGACTCTCTTGTTAGGAACTTAGGGACCTGGTCACTTTAAGTGGAAGCCACTGCTTAATTACCATTCTGAAAATTGTAGGCCCTTAAGAATTATGCTAAATCTACTCTGCCTATTTTCTAGACTTGGAAGAACAAAGCCTGGATGACAGCATGGTTTACTATAGTGCCAATCATAATCCTGAAAGTCCCAGTCCTGAAAGCCATAATTCCAGTGTTGAAATCTCAAAAGATCCAAACCCAAAAAGATTAAAATCTTGAAGTCGAAATCTTGAAAGTTTAATTCTGGGAAAGGGATTATTGAATTTTCAGTTGTATGCAGGATACCTGCATCATATTAGTTGCATCATGGTGGGCAGAACTATCATTACACCTTGTTATTGTCTTTATTTGGAAATTAAGTAAGGTTTGAGATGCAATGGATTCCAAGTTGATAAGGGGTGGAGTTAATGTTAGGCTTCAATGGGCTGAATTAATGGACACCTTGAAACCTGGTCGATATGGTTTGACGGTGTCCCCATCCAAATCTCATCTTGAATTGTAGTTACCATAATTCCCACATGCCATGGGAGGGACCCAGTGGGAGATAATTGAACATGGGGGCAGGTCTTTCCTGTGCTGTTCTTGTGATAGTGAATAAACCTCCTGAGGTCTGATGGTTTTATAACCAAGAGTTTCCCCGCACACGTTCTTTTGCCTGCTGCCATGTAAGACACGCCTTTGCTCCTCCTCACCTTCCATCATGATTGTGAGGCCTCCCCAACCACGTGGAACTATAAGTCCATTAAACCTCATTCCTTTATAAATTACACAGTCTCATGTATGTCTGTATTAGCAGTGTGAAAACAGACTAACACACTGCTAAAGCACTATTTGGGCTGTGTCTATGAGGATATTTCCAGAGGAGATTAGTGTGTGAGTCTGAGTGGACTGGTTGGGGAATATCTGCTCTTGATGTTTCAAGTGTTTTTTGAAGATTATAGAAGTGAAAACACACAAAAAATAATAAAAAAAAAACCTCTTGCCAAATGATTGAATTGTTTATAACTTCTGCCCCTTGACACATAATGCCAGTGCTTGCCTTCAAAATTGTTTTTTTGTCAGAGAATAAATACATTTCAACAAGCCCAGCAACCTTCTGAATCAAAAAACACTTGCTGATATGGAAGTTCTTCCAGTGGAATAAAACACATTGCAGACCCTTGAGCAATTAGGGGGTGAGGGGTGACAACTCACCTCACAGTTGAAAATCAATGTCTAAAAAGAGTGTAATTGGATTGTTCGTTATACAAAGGATAAATGCTTGAGGTGATGGATATTCCTATTTTCCATGATGTGATTATTGCACATTGCATGCCTATATCAAAACATCACATGTAGCCGGGTGTGGTGGCCCATGCCTGTAATCCCAGCACTTTGGGAGGCCAAGGCGGGTAGATCACGAGGTCAGGAGATCAAGACCATCCTGGCCAACACGGTAAAACCTCATCTCCACTAAAAATACAAAAATTAGCAGGGCATGGCGGCACATGCCTGTAGTCCAGCTACTTGGGAGGCTGAAGCAGGAGAATTGCTTGAACTCGGGAGGCGGAGGCTGCAGTGAGCCAAGATTGTGTCACTGCACTCCAGCCTAGGTGATGGAGCGAGATTCTGTCTCAAAAAACCAAACCAAACAAAAACAAAACATCATGTGTACTTAATCAATACATATGCCTGCTATGTACTCACAAAAATTGCCTATGCAACTGTCTTTAGTGTCCCTAAGTGTTCACGTTTGCCAAAATATATATGTTATTATTGCCTGTTTCATTGTGTAACGTTTCATATGAAGTGTTCTGTCATGTTTTTAAATGTTTCTCAAATCCACTTTTAAAAATTTAAATAAATGTCTTTTAAATAAATTTTAAAACTTTTTTCAGAATTAAATTTTTGAGATTTTAATTTGTTAAGATTGTGGTTATCAGGATATTACACTTTCAGGATGTTTATCTTTTGGGATTTTAACACTTAGGACTATGGCATCTGAGATTGTGTCTTTTGGGATTATGGCCAAAATCTGGTTTTCTGAATATGTTAATCCCACTTTTGTAATCTACTGCTCAGAAAAATCTCTTTCAAAATATTACTGCTTATTGATAAAGCAGCTAATCACTCAAAAATTCTGATGGAGGAATACAAGGAGATTAATGTGTTTTCATGCCTGCTAACACTATATCTGTTCTGCAGCCCATGAATCAAGGAGTAATTTTAATTTTCAAGTCTTATTATTTGAGAAATGCATTCCATAAGCCCACTGCTGCCATAGATTGTAATTCCTTTGAGGGATCTGGGCAAAGTCAATCGAAAACCTTCTAGAAATGATTCACCATTCTAGAGGCCATTAAGAACATTCATGGTTCATTGGAGGAGGTCAAAATATCAACATTAACAGAAGTTTGAAGAAATTGATTCCAACCTTCATGAATGACTTTGAGAGGATCAAACTTTAGTGGAGGAAGTAACTGCAGATATGGAAATAGCAAGAGAACTAGACTAAGAAGTGGTGCCTAAAGATGTGATTGAATTGCTGCAATCTCATGATAAAACCTGAGTAGATGAAGAGTTGCTTGTTATGGATGAGCAAAGAAAGTGTGTTTTTGAGACAAAATTTATTATAAAGAAGATAATGTGAACATTGTTGACATGACAACAAAGTATTCGAATATTCCATAAACTTAGTTGATAGAGTAATGGCAGAATTTGAGAGGATTGACTCCCAATTCAGAAAGAAGTTTTACTATGGGTAGAATGCTATCAAACAGAACCATGTGCTACAAAGAAATTTTTCATGAAAGGAAATTCCAGTAAATGTGGCAAACATCATTGTAGTCTTATTTTTAAAAATTGCCACAGCCACCCCAACCTTCATCATCTACCATCCTGATCAGTCAGCAGCCATCAACATTGAAGTGAGACCTCCCACTAGCAAAAAGATTATGACTCACTGAAGGGTCAGATCATCCTTAGCACTTTTCTAGCAATAAAATGTTTTTTAATTAAAATGTATACCTTAAGTAAAGGCTTTTTGAGATATAATGCTATTGCACACTTAATAGACTACAGTGTAGTATAAACATAACTTTTATATGCACTGGTGGCATAGTTTGAATGTTTATCTCCCGCAAACATCATGTTGAAATTTGATCCCCAGTGTTGGAGGTGGAACCAAATGGGAGGTGTTTGGGTCCTGTGGGCAAATCTATCATGAGTGGCTTGGCATTGTCCTCACTGTAATGAGTGAGTTCTTGCTCTAGTAGTTCCCATGAGAGCTGATAAAGAGAGCCTGGCACCACCTTGTCTCTCTTTGTTTCCTCTTTTACCATATGATCTCTGCATGCTGGCTTCCCTTTATCTTCTGCCATAAGTGGAAGCAGCCTGAGGCCTTCAACAGATGCCCAGTTTTCTGACCAGCAAAATTGTGAGCAAAGTAAGCCTTTTTTGCTTTATAAATTACTCAGTATCAGATGTCTTCATAACAACACAAATGGACTAAGACAACTGGGAAACAAAAAAAATTTGTACGACTCGCTTTTTGGTGATAATTGCTTTATTGTGATGGTCTAGAACTGAACCTGAAATATCTCTGAGGTATGCCTATATATGTGTAGACTAATACAAGCTTACCCTTCATTGAAAAATGCTAATGAGACATTGTTAAGGAGAAGTTAAGAGAGAAGACCTAACAAATAATAAATGTTTCCCCAGAAGATGGGAATGGATGAGATCCAGAAAGTATTTGTCATGGTTGGTGTCATGTATCTAAGTACAGATGTATGATAATATGAGTACATGTGTATGTTTATGGTGGGAAATTGAGAGACATCCAGTGGGATGTCTTCTATTTACTCTTTGAAATAGGAAGTAAGGGAGGTCAACTGCTGACCATTGGGTGGGAAGAGAAGGGGATCAAATGTTGGAAATATCATTAAAGAGAATAGCAGGAAAAGATGACAGAGAAAAGAGGTGAGACTGCCTAGAGTTCCTTCAGAGAATAAGTGAAAGTTTTATCCATTAGGGAAAGTGCATTCTGACCAAGCCCACTCTACAGTGTTTTTGTTTGTTTTTTGTTTTGAATCCCCTCAGCTTTTATATAGAGGCAGTCTCCATCACATCATCCCCACTGGTTTATCTCATGGTAGCATTATTCTCTGACTCTTTTATACATGTGTACCTAATCTCTGCAACAGAAGAGGACAACTCAGGGACAAAGAACATAGCTCCATAATGCATAATAGAATATTATGCCCAAAATAGGGGTTACTAAGTGTTTATGAAACTTGTCAGAAATAAAATCAGATCAAATTTAAACATTGTAGAAGTTCCCTTTTCTTTGCAATCTTGCAAACACTTGTTATTTGTTGACTTTTTAATAATAGCCATTCTGACTGGTGTGAGATGATATCTCATTGTGGGTTTGATTTGCATTTCTCTGTTGATTAGTGATGTTGAACACCTTTTCATATTTTTATTGGCCACTTGTGTATCTTCTTTTTAGAAGCATCTGTTCATGTCCTTGCCCATTTTCGCTGTTGATGTGAATGTAATTAGTTCAGCCACTGTGGAAAGCAGTTTGGAGATTTCTCAAAGAACTAAAATTGGAACTATCATTTAACCCAGCAATCCCTTTATTGAGTATATATTCTAAGGAAAATAAACTGTTCTACCAAAAAGACACATGCATTTGTATGTTCATTACAGTATTATTCATAATAGCAAAGGCACAGAATCCACCTAGGTGTACAGCAACAGTGGACTGAATAAAGAAAATGAGGTATATATAGCATGGAATACAATGCAGCCATAAAAAAGAATTAAATAATTTCCTTTGTAGAAACATATGCATCTGAAAAAACAGAAAACCAAATACCCCATGTTCTCACTTATAAGTGGAGCTAAACATTGGGCACACATTGACATAAAACTGGGGACAATAAATACTAGGGTCTACTAGAATTGGGGAGAGAAGGAGGAGAGTAAGGCTTGGAAAACTACCTATGGAGTACTGCACTCACTACCTGGATGATGGGATGAATTACACCCCAAACATCAGCATCATGCAATATATGCATGTAACAAACCTGCATATGTATGCCCTGAAAATAAAAGTTGAAATTGAAAAATATTAGAAGTTTACTATGTATTCAAAAGAGTATTTCTTTTTTTTTTCTTTTTTTTTTTTTTTTTTGAGACGGAGTCTCGCTCTGTCACCCAGGCTGGAGTGCGGTGGCCGGATCTCTGCTCACTGCAAGCTCTGCCTCCTGGGTTTACGCCATTCTCCTGCCTCAGCCTCCCGAGTAGCTGGGACTACAGGCGCCCGCCACCACGCCCGGCTAGTTTTTTTGTATTTTTTAGTAGAGACGGGGTTTCACCGGGTTAGCCAGGATGGTCTCTATCTCGTGATCCGCCTGTCTCGGCCTCCCAAAGTGCTGGGATTACAGGCTTGAGCCACCGCGCCCGGCCTCAAAAGAGTATTTCTTAAACTGGGAGACTTTGGACTCCCAAGTGGTAAGGAGCTCTGCTCACAACACTCACAGCATAGTTTATAAAGCATAAAGGAGGAGATATTTTTACTTTTTCTTGTGACTGACTACTATATTACCACTTATTTTATGGTAAGCAGAGCTATTTAAGCTGATTTTGTATAACTGATTGGTTTAATGTTACTGAATCATGCTGACAAGGACATAAAGCTTGCTTTTTGTTTTGTTTGTTATTAGAGTTGGTGTTTAGAGGAAATCAGGATGACTTGAGTTTTAATTGTGTGGTTATAGTGCTTAGAATAGGGGTATTCTAAACTTGGGCTTCTATTTTGATTTTTCTTTAACAAGCTTAAAGGGGTTTATTAAGCATGTATCAAATATTAGACGTTCCACACTGGGAGCTCAGGGGAAATACAAAATTTCTTGTTTAATATAACAAAATACAGAAATAACTATCCTCACCTTATTCAAATAAAATAATGATTTATTTTTAGTCATGAAGACTTGATCAGATGTCATCTGTTTGAAGTCTCTCCTGACCTCCAATTTCTCTGTTGAGTGCTACCAGATTATTGTAACGTGAATCATGTGGAAGAAAATTTGAATGTTTATATCGTTCTCTTCCCCAGTCTGAATCCTAGTGCAAAGCCACTGAATCTTACTTAGCTTCCATTTCTCAGAGGCTAGCATAGGATGTAGCATTTATAAGATGCTCAGTAGAGGCTCTTGAAATAAAAACGCATGAAATTTGAAAGGCTAACACAACAGAAATCTATATTGATTCGGTTGATTACTTTCATTTCTTGGGAAAGACCTTTCCCATTGTTCAGGTCACTTTGTTTCACCACTTACCTAGTTGCTATAACCAGAACCTAAGTATTTCTTTTTAATGCCTTTCTTTCCCTTACCTTCTTCATTCAACCCATCATCATTTTTGGCATATCTAAAATCCATTTATCTCCATATTTACTAATACTACCAGAGTCCAAGTTACCACTATCTATTACCTGTACTACAAACAATAGCATTTTAACTTGATCACTTTATTTTACAACAATGCACTATTCACACATGAACATACTAGCCTGATTAACTTGAAAAATATAAATCTAATAATCTTGCCCTTTTTCCTTTCTTAAAATATTTTATTGTCTTTTTATTGTACTAAGAATGCATTTTAAATTCCTTAACACAGTGTCCTCAGATCCCTCCATGATCTGATCTTTGCATGTCTCCTCTAGTTCATGGCATGATAGTCTTTCCCTTTGGTTTAGCCACATCGTTTTCTTTCAGTTTTGGAAGACTCAAGGGCTTCTTGCCTAAGAACTTTTGCCATCACTGTCTCATATGCCTGGAACATTCTTCACACACTGAAAGACTGGCACCTTTTAGGCTTTACATTTTATCTTAAGTGGTAATCGTTTTAGAGATGGCTTCTCTATCCATGGGATTCCTCCTAGGGGCTCTTTCTCACTGTTTCACTCTCTCATACTCATAATTATTTCCCTAAACCCTTATCACGATTGTAATTGTACCTTTATTTGCTTAGCTTTTAAATTATATTACAGTTTGTAAGCTCTGTAATGGTCAGGAATTTGTCTATTCTGTTCACTATATACCTAGTACCTAGCATAATGCTTGAGGCATAGAGTTCATTACATATTTGTTTAATGATGAATTCATCAAAAAATGAATCACAATGAGCTAACGAATGAACAGAGCGAGAGGAATGAGACAGCTTGACCTTACAGGGTTATTGAGAAAATAACATATGGAAATAAACACAAAGATATTTGAAAAACAAAAGGCATATACATGTATTAAGCTTTTGTATTATGTAAAACTTACTTATTCTGAATTGTTTCATTGCTTCATATTTCAGTTTGCTTTTGTGCTATAAGAAAATTTATGGCATTTCACAATTTAGATTTAGTTGCTACTCTTCCTACGATTGATATGCCATAGTCAATTAATTGAAACAAACTGCTTCATAAAAGAAGAGTCAAATCCGGTGACCTTTAGATGGTTTGTGTATTTATTTATGTATGTATGCACGTAGTAATGCATACTAGGAAGATGTATAGGGCTTATAGATAAGTGTGATTTGCCTTTCCTTCCTGATTTTGGAGTGTTGCTTTAACTTAACTGAATTATTTATCTTCAGATATAGGTTCAATTTTGGGAGCTACTAGGTCTTCATGCCACGTAATATTTGGTAGCGTTATTGTGTCTTCTCGCTACTCTGTCTTCATTTAATTGTTTATTTTTTTCTTCCTCTAGGTTTTATTTCACTTTCAGATTTCATATTACAGATACCTAGTGCAGTGCTCATGCCAAGTATCTAAAGATATCTATGTTTTTTCACTTTCTATAACTATTGTTTTTCATCCCATGTTCCATAAACTTTGAATTCTTCAGAAGAGTTTATTTGATTAGTAAGATTCTATGCATAGTGTCAGACATGGAGGGAAACCCTAAAAGAAATTGGATGAGTGACTTTGACTCAGTTATACTAAAAATAAGATCAAATTGATTATGATGGATGGCTTCCAGGCTCTTGGTACTACTGATTTACACTGTAGCCTAAATGAGATCTCAAGTATGGAAAAAACATTAGAATTATGGAAAGCCAGGCAGGTAGAAATTATAAAAATATGAGTGATTAAAAAATAGCTGACTAAGGGTGTATCTTCCATTTGTCTAGGGCACTTAAGGTCAACTGCAAAAGTTTTTTTGGGGATAAAGACATTATGAACTAGAGAATACTCATGATATATTTTTTTAATTACAACCTAACCACATAGAATGGACATAGAGTTTGTTTTAATTACAACCTAACCTCATAGAATTGACAATAATGCTGCTAAGACTATTCACTCATCCAATAAATATTTATTAATTATCTGTTATATATAAAACACTTTTCTAGGAAGGCAATGTAGTGAGTGTTTAAGAACACTGACTTTGGAGTCACAGTTCAAATGCCTGTTAGCTGTGTGACCTTGGGCAGTTGCTAAATCTTTATGTAACCTTGCAAAAAGAGTTAAGATGGAAGTAAAATGTTATCTCCATATTAATGTAATTAAACTCTGTAAAACTCTCAACATAGGTCCTGGTACAGGATAAGTATTTGATAAATGATAATCATTCTTAGTCTAGTTCCTTTTCTCATTCCTACTTTAAAATAAGCATTATTTTGATAAGTAGGTTATATTTAACAAAAATATAATATTTATAAATATTATGGACGTTCACTGTTACAAATAAATTCATGATCTAATTGGGAAGGTAAAATACAAACACACAAAAAGATAATGAACAATTATAGGCAACAAATGTTAAGTTACAAAGGAAGGGAATTGAACAGTTTTTCTGCAGATATTCAGAGGAGTAAAGAGCAGTTTCTAGTATCATGAGATGTCCTTGAGATAGTATCTAGGAGTTTCTATATGTCTAAGACTAATTTTAGGAGTCCATAACTAAAAAGGCTTGTATAGGATGATGGACTGCTTTGTTGAGTTGGGATAACAGTATGGATTGATGGCAGTCAAAGTAAGGTACAGTGCAGCACAGAGTAAGGCTGCAAATGCTACCTTATATCTCTCAGTAATACAGTGGACAAAATTGTAATTTTTATTATCTTTCTATTGCAGTGTATTAAGAAATTTTCTATAAGCATGATTGTGAAAAAATAACCAACAGAATCAGAATCAAAAGTTCCTTTGGAGGTAGATATACAAAGTGTGAGTGGTAGGTAGACCTTCAAACTCTGGACCAAACTAACAGTTTATAGAGAACATGTTATTTCAGCAACTCAAGCTATATTTGCATAACTTTGAGAGGCTACTTTAGACATTCAAAATTATACCATTTTGAGAAACTCATGCTTCCTCTAATGAAAATGTCTTTTGCTCAATTTGAGATATTTTCGAGTACAACTATGTGCTAAACATTGTGCCAGTCACCAGAAACACCATGGTGAATCAGTCTCTATTCTGAATGATCTCACGTATTTGTGATTAGAGGTGGAGTGGTAGGTTATGTCTATTGTTGAAGGATGATGGGAAGAGATATGGATTTACCATGACAAAAATGGCACCCAGTATAGAGCTGCTCACTAGTTATGAGTCGTTGGATTAACCACTAACATCTTTGTCTGTCAAAACCATGCTGATTGGTCTCACTTTTAATTGATACTATTCATATCAGAGGAACTCTGAGGGTCACCCTTAATTCTGTATATTTCTAGCTCATTTATTTTCAACTCAGATAAATGGACTATAACATATCTTCACTTTCCTCAAAACTACACTCTTGCTCTCAACAGAAATTCTTGCTTTCTGTTTTACTAAGAAAGTAAAAGAAACCAGAAAATAACATTCACCAGTCCCTACTTCCATATTTTCTTACATGCCTACATCTGTACCACATGTTCTGACTTTCCTTCTAGTACCCTACTTGAGGTCGCGTCCCATCCCTTGTGTGCTAGGTCTCATCTCCTCTTTCCTAGATAAGAACATTACTCCAGAAATTCTCTACTTTTTTTTCTCTTTTATCCATAATCAATTTTTCTTCTTCTATGGATAATGAATGTCCTTTAGGTGTTTCCTGGAATATCTTTTATTTTAAAATTCACTTTATCCCACATACTCTTTCAGCTGTTGCTCTTTTTATCTGCTCCTTTTTATAGCAAAATCCATAAGAAGTACCTATACTCCAATTTTGTGTCTGTAATTCTTGTCTTCCCATTTTATTTTGTCAACCAAAAATAAAACCCCAAGCCCCCTCCCAACGAACTGAATGGACCCTTCTTCTTGGCTACGGGCTTTCCAAAGTTAACCTGAAACATGAGTTTAGACGATGTTGAGAATGGGGGGTCAACATGCCGCATTATACCTTCCTCCCCTTAGAATTTAGGCACAACTGACCAGCGTTAACATTAAAACAGAGACCTTAAAACAGTATATTCTCTCTGAGGCCTGTTACCTGAAGGCTTCATCTGCATAATGAAAACCTTGTTTTCCACAACCCATTATCTTAACCCAGATACTCCCTTCTGTTGATTCTAGGTCTTTAGGTAAACCTTTAAAACCAATTGCTAACCAGAAAAATCTTTGAATCTACCTATGACCTAGAAGCACCCCTGCTGAACTTTGAGTTGTCCCACCTTCCATACCAAATCATTGTACATCTTACATGTATTGATTGATGTCTCATGTTCCCCTAAAACATATAAAACCAAGCTGGAGCCTGACCACCTTGGGCACATGTTCTCAGGACCTCCTGAAGCCATGTCATGGAAATATCCTTTAACCTTGGCACAATAAACTTTAACTTGATTGAAACCTGTCTCAGATACTTTTGATTTACAAATTTGTGACCAATGGAAGGGACTCCGCATGGAGGTATCCCTGACCTTTGACAAATTTCCTGTTGGTGCTTGGTACTAGATTGGACTGTCTTTAATGCTCAAACCCATAGGACAGGTTCTGACACCCAGGAGGTTTGCCCATTCAGAGAAACCCTGATCATCCAAAATTTGGTTGAGATCTAAGGTTTCTTTTGCTGTATAACTCCTTTTCTTCAGTTTTACTCCCTCCCAACAAGGAAGACAAGTTTTCCTGCTTCCAAGATTATGGAGGGCAGGCAACTCATTTCTGGAGTTTTAGCTTACTTCCAATAGGGAGGGTGAATTTGAGTTTCTTCCTACTACTGAGATGGTAGACAGCAGTCTTGGTCTTGAGTCTGGGCCCCATTCCTGGGTAAGTGGCTAAATTGAGGTTTTATCTTGGAAATTTTCCTTAATGGCTAAAAATTAAGATTGACAACCAACTGGTCTTTACCATGAGAGAATTGCTCAGTAATTGTATTGTTTTGTTGTTATGTGTTTGTTTTGAAATTTCTTTCATTGTATTTGACCAATTATACTTGTTCAAACCCGAATAAGAATTCTAAATTATGGGAACAAGGCGTCTTAGTTGGCTAAAATTCTCCTCAGGTGCCAAAACAAAACAAAACAAAACAACAACAACAAAAAAAAAAACAAGAAAAAACAAGAAAAATAAAATCATGTGCTTGGTTTCTCTGTTTGGTTCCTTTCTTTAAAATTTTGTTTTTTCTTAATTTACTTTTCTTCCACTTTATTCCTCCTTCCTTTTTTGCTATCTTTGTTACCAAGTGAAATAACAATCAAGAGAAGGCTTCTAATAACTCTGACCCCTTAAGGAACTCGGAATAAAGGTGCAACTCACCCCTTTTTAGGGTCTTCTGCTTTTTTTGTGGAATTTAAACAGTCATGGGGAGATTCTTCTCACATCTAAAGCTCTGCTTTCTTGTATTGCGTTATCCAACCTCCTTGGTTTTGGGAGGCACCAGAGATCACCTTTTACCCTGAGAAAATTTGAGAAGCCTGGGATGGCGACTCTCCCCTTCTATTTTTGTTGGCACCTGTAACATTTTTTTTCTTTCCCTCCTCCAGTTCTAATTCTGTTGTTATTGCCTGAAGCTGAAATGCTTTAGTTTGGAGGTTTCCTAAAAAAGCAATATTTTCCTCTAGTATAACTTAATTCTGTATTCTTGGTTTTTCTTAACATGTTTAGGGACCAGGGGCCCTCTAAAGGTATCAACTCATAAAAGACAAATTGATTAAGAAGAAGGCATAGATTTTTTTGGCATATATATGTGGGAGTTACCAGAATAAAGTCTAAGCTACAGGGGAAATTGCCTATTTTTTTTAAATGGTTAAGTTCAACAAACTACAAATAGCCATGTGAAACTATGATGAAACACAAGGGTATAAATCAGTGCCAGTAGCCTATGTGGGGAAACTCAGCAAGGCCTGTTTGTCTAGATTCTTCTTAACCTCCCCGAGTATGCATTTCCTTCCTTCTGGATATGGGGGTCTCATAACTTGCAAACAACAGGTAAGGTCAGATGATTTCTTTGCAGACAGTTCATATACAGGAGGATGGAGAAAAAAATTAAGATTTCACAGCAGGCCCTAGCTGCTTGGATAGCACAGCTAAGAATAATGGAATATTGGAGGGCAATTCTAGTGCCAGCAGCCATAGTAATTCCAACTCCAGTAGTTTACGTTAAAGTTGCTGCTGTTAAAAAGCTCATAACTGGATCTTGGGCAGTTTACTGGAAGACCAGCCACCACCCGTCTCCACCCCTTGCCTCAATGTCCTTAGCTGGGTGTCCTGCAGGACATAAAGCATCTACTTTGAGAAAAATTAGAGTAATATTTTTAGGTTTAATGGCTGGCTTTGAGGAAAAGGAGTTCTGGTTTCTGGGACCCACCTTGAGAAGTGAGATTCTAGTTTTTATAGCCAGCCTTGAGAAACTGAGAGACAGAAGGACAAAAGAAGGCCGAAGGAAAACTTTTACTTCTGCGGCTTTCACTTTGCGGTATTGTTTTTGAGGCCCAACGTATATCCTAACTCTTCAATATAATCAGGCAACTTCCCATGCTGTTGCTAAGACTCACGTGGTCTCTGCTCAAGGCTGCTATAATATAGAGTTTACTCATGATGCCGGACACACTATTCCCATGTCTGATTAACTCAATTGCTCTTTTCAGCAGGTTTAACTTTCAGGTTATATAAATGGGCTCCCTGTAAGGAAAAGCAGTCACTGCAGAAGGTCTTTATTTTTTCCTTTTTGATAATTAGACGAAGAAACAAAGATTTAATGTTTTATCAAAATAATTCCTGTTTGTTTTTATTAGGTTTTTAATTATAAAAAATTAACTAAACTTTAAAAGGGTTAAGAATTTACACCCACATAACTTCTCTATCCAATTATTATTATATAATGTAGTTTTAATAAAATGTTTTGAACCTTTTTAACATCTTTGAAACACATCCTCAGTTCAAATACGAAATTAACTCTCTGACTTAGACTTATTGCTAAAGGCTTGTCAAATAGAAAAATTAATCACCCCAAGGTTACAGAATCCTTCTATGGTTTCCAACTAAGATATAATAAACACCAGTATCACCACCCCCATCTTGATGATTAGACAATTGAGAGACTCCACTCTGCCCCATTAAAAAGGGTCTATGTAAAATATTGTTAACTAATCCTTTGTGCTATTAAGTTACAGTGTTTTGACTCTGCATACACCTATCTCATCTAGAAAGGAGCACTGACTTCTACTGAATCTTGAGCATCAACACTAATATCTGGAACGAAATTCAAGTTAACCAAAGCCTCATCTTCAGGACTGGGAGATGACAGTCAGAATAAACTGCTCTCATATGACACTGAGCCAAGCCTGTATGTAAAGACGTGAATGCTAATTCAATAAATTTTCCTCTATCTAAATTAATATAATTTGTTGTATGACTTAATATTAGATCATTTAAATGTTTAGCTCCCCTTGAGTTTTCTTTACTTGTCATTACCAAAACTAGGCAAAGCTTACGTCCTTTTTGTTTAAAACATTGCTAATTCAATATATAGCTTACAAAATCAGTTAAAACAAACCAACAAAAAGATTACCTTCTTTCCTTTCTAGCTGATGTCACCCCAATTTAAAATCTTTTAAAATCTTACTGGACCAGGTTTATTTTAATTGCTAATGCCCCACCCTACTAATAAAAATATAAAAGCACCTATCCCTCTTGGCTCAGATACTATCACAGAACAGATGGGCATGTGAGATTGTAGTGGTCAATTTTGAGGGATACAATTAGTTTAAATACTTCAAATCAAGGATAGACACACAGATGCCTAAATAGCTGGCAAAATAAGGGACTGTGCCTCCTGGGTTGTTACATGGCCCCTTTCCATCCATCCCAATCATAAGGAATTTCTAACTGAAAGAAAATTACTGAGAGGATATCAAGATACCTAGTGGTTTGGGTGTGGTGGCTCACGTCTGTAATCCCAGCACTTTGGAAGGCCGAGACAGGTGGACCACAAACTTAGGAGATTGAGACCATCCTGGTTAACATGGTGAAACCCCATTTCTACTAAAAACACAAAAAATTAGCCAGGATGGTGGCACGTGCCTGTAATCTGTAATCCCAGCTACTTGGGAGGCTGAGGTAGGACAATCACTTAAAGCTGGGAGGTGGAGGTTGCCATGAGCCAAGGTTGCACCCCTGCACTCCAGCCTGGGTGACAGAGCAAGACTCTGTCTCAAAAAAAAAACCAAAAAAACAAAAAGGTACCTACTGAGAAAGCCTCCTGGATATAGTGCTCCCAGTTATGAAATTTATACAGATGGATATGCAAAATTTTTAAAAATCAGCCATTCTAGGAAAAATTATGAAAGGACAGCAAAACAAAGACTTTGCAGTACAAGTCTTTATGAATTCTGTAGCTTAAATGGTTTTAACAAAATATTTATGTTTTTTATAGTCAATCACTACAAGTAGATAACTAAAACGAAGGTGACAGTAGCTCAATTCATAGCAGTTATAGATAAGTCAATTTTGTAAGCTCACCTTTGTTTTTTGTTGTTGTTGGCTTTTCTATCTTAAGGTTTGATGAATGCCTGTCCATTCCTATCTGGCTTCAAACACTTAAATTAGCTATAGGTCTTTTGGCTCAAAGTCCCTTGGCCATAGTGGTCCCATCAAAGGGCAGGATATACCCAGAGCAGGCAGCTATGCCACTTCGGAAATGCTATGGGACACAATGAAAGTTTGGCCATTGATGTTGCCTGTGGCAATTCTTGGCCAGAGGAGGATAATGTAAACCAAAAAAAAAAAAAAAAAAAAAAAAATTCTAAGCCTCCCCCAACCAACTGAATTGATTCCTCCTCTTGGCCAAGGGCATTCTAAAATTAACCTTAAACATGAGTTCAGGCTATGATAGGAATGGGTTGTCCACATGCCCCATTATATACTCCTCCTCTTGGAATTCAGGCGCCACGTGACCAGCATCAACATTAAAACAGAGACCTTAAGATAATCTACTCTCTCTGAAGCTTGCTACCTGGTGTCTTCATCTGCATAATGAAAACCTTGTTCTCCACAATCCCTTATCTTATCCTAGACACTCCCTTCTACTGATGCCAGATCTTTAGATAAACTTTTTCAACCAATTGCCATTCAGAAAATCTTTGAATCACCTACGACTTGAAAGGCACCCCACAAAAATCTCCCCACTTCCAGTTGTCTTGCCTTTCTAGACTGAACGAGTGTACAACTTACATGTATTGATTGATGTCTCAGACCCCCCTAAAACATATAAAAGCAAGCTTGTGCTGTACTACCTTGGGCACATGTTCTCAGGACTTCCTGAGGCCATGTCACAGGCATGTCCTTAACCTTGGGAAAATAAACTTCTAAATTGATTAAGACCTGTCTTAGATACTATTGGTTTACAAAACTTGAACCCATTTTATTTAGGATCTTGTTTCTACTACTATGGCAAATCACTCTTGACTGGGTTAACAATAATTTTTATGTTGACAAATCCAGTGGATGAATTCTCAGTTCTCATCTTAACCTATGAAGGTTTAAAATTCCTACCTCTTTGAAAATTTTCTTTATTTGGTTTCAAGACCATTCCTCTCTCTCCTGTTTCTTCTTCTCCTACCAAAATGTCTTCCCTGTTTTAGCTCTTGACCCTCCTAATCTGCTGTAAAAATACAAGTAAGGTTATTTCAGTCCTCTGTGAATCCTCAACTAAGTTTCCATCTCACTAAAAGGAAATGCTGAAGTCTTTATTGTTGCCTACACATCCCAAGATGTACCCCTTCTATATGTCTTACGACTTTCCCTTTTCCTTCACTTCACTCCAGCCATGCAGTCCTCCTTGAGCATTTCAAGCTTGCTTCTACCTCAAAGTCTTTACACTTGCTTTTTCTTCTGCCTGGAATGTTCTTTCAGATTTTTCACATAACCAGTTCTCTCGCTTCCTTCAGGTCAGATTAAACCTGGTTAGTAGACCCTTCCTTAATAACCTTATATATTATCCTTCTACTAGTCCACACACACTGCCTGTAATTTTCAGCTTGCTTTGTTTTTCTCCCTTGCACTTATCACTACTTGACATACTAGATATTAACTTACCTGTTTATTTCTCCCAATAGAGTAGGCTTTATGAGGACAGTGATTTGATACACTGTTTTGCACTGTTTTTTACTATGGGCATAGAACAATATCTGACTCACAATGGATGTTCCATGCATGTTTGTTGAATAAATGGAAATGTAAAAAAAAGATAATAATACCTGAATTAAAGTTGAAATGGAAATAAAATAATATTCCATATATTAGCCCAGGACTATAACATGTTAGCATTTATGGCTTCTTGGTTTCTATATGATTGTTAAATAATTCTTATAGACAGCACAATCTTGTTTTGTCAGAAGATGTCATGAGAAGTCAGAGATGGCACGTCTTGGTCATTTAAAATGGAGAATATCCCTCTAAATATAAATGGAAACTGTAAGCCACGAACTGGTCTACATATATAAGGCAGGAAAAAAGAACTTGAGTTTTCTTTTTTCTTTTCCTTTTCTTGAAACATATTCCCCACACAGAGATAAAAATAGTGTCAGCTTTGAACTTGAAAAATGACATTATATGTGCAGTAGCACATTTTTCATTTTTATGTATAACTTTTGACAATTATGATGTTAATTTATTTTTAACCTATAGATTTGCATTAATACTGAGTGAGGTTCAACTTTCCATTCACTGGCATTTAAATTTTGTGCTTTTAACTTTACATCTGTTTTTTTCAAGTTCCAGCAAAGAAGTTGGAAGAAAAGACATAACGTGAAAAAATTTAAGAAGTAGGCACTTGGAAATTTTATTGCCAAACAACTCCAGTAGCACAGGCTTTTTAAAGCAGTCTTGGTCTAAATTTGTTCCTATCACTCCTTTTAGTTCCTATGTGGGCCTCCTAATAGGAAATCATGTACCAGATGAACATTACCCTCCTATGAGGAGTCTTTCTTATCACCTTAACTCACATGCTCTTTAACGCAGGTGTTCTTTTTTCTGTCTTTTTTTTTTTTTTTTTTTTTTTTTTTTGAGACGAAGTCTCGCTGTGTTTCCCAGACTGGAGTGCAGTGGCGTGATCTCGGCTCGGCTCACTGCAAGCTCCGCCTCCCGGGTTCACACCATTCTCCTGCTTCAGCCTCCCTAGTAGCTGGGACTACAGGCGCCCGCCACCACACCCCGCTAATTTTTTGTATTTTTAATGGAGACGGGGTTTCACTGTGTTAGCCAGGATGGTCTCGATCTCCTGACATCGTGATCCACCTGCCTCGGCCTCCCAAAGTGCTGGGATTACAGGCTTGAGCCACCACGCCCCGCCAGGTGTTCTTTTTTCTAAACTCTAACCCTAACCACAACACTTTTTCCATATCATTTTTATGGTGATCAGTATTATTACATTTTTGTACAGACATCAGTTTCCATATGTTGTTTTATTCATACAGTAAAAAATCTTTGAGCTGCTGAGCCTGTGCCAAGCATTATCCTAGTCTGTGGTTACACAGATATTTGAGACATGGTTTTGGCAACTCTTTCCCTTCTTTACATTGTGATTTCTTTGAGGTTCAATAACTAAAGTGCTTATCTTTATGTGCCTGGTAATTAGCACAACACTAAATAAATATACGTAGAATGAATTAATGGGTGTCTTCATTACAGTGGGAGTTTCTGAGGACAAGTTCATGTCCGTGTCTTCAGTGCTAAATGCAGTACCAGGCACATAATGAAAGCTCAGCAGATATTAAATGGAAGGTAAATAATGCCAGTCAAGGGGTCATGTTTCACTCTGGTTTGTGGGACAAGCCAACATTAAAGTACCTGAGAAGAGAATCTGTGAGCTTCTGTGGTTTGAATGAGGCCTTTACTGCTTCTCTGCAGTCCCTTTTATGTACGTGTGTCTGTCTAGCAATTAGCAGAGGAATGCTCTAGATCAATTAGCTGAGTATACCAGAGTATGACTAGTCACCCAGAGGATGCTGAGCCTCATTGAGGAGGACCACATTTGGAAGGTGATGCTTCAAGGCAGTTAGTTCTCCAGCAGACCTTGATTATGTCTGTGACACATGGTACCACTCTTGAAATTTGAGACAGGTTTGGTGTCTGAAGGACTTGTCAAAACATTTTGGGGTTGTTACGGCCAGGTGGATGAATAACGTTTGGAAAGTTAATTGGCTATTTCCTGAATGAAACTTGAAAATTGAACTCATCAGAAAGTGTTTCCCAGCATGTACCCATTTTTAGCTATCAATAATTCTTAATTTAAATGGTTTTGATCTCATATGGTACATTTAATCAACGGTTTTCAGACTATTTAACCCAAATACATGTTGCTTCTTACCAGAGTGAGGAAAAATTATTGTGATTCCTTCGTATGTGGAATGGAATTTCTAAACTCTTGCAAGACATAAAATATTTGACGTCCAGGACATACCTTATTCATCTATGTATCTCTAGCTATAACAGCATACTTTCTGACACATGATAAAGATTCATTATTACTTTGATGAAAGATTGACCAACAAGCTTAATGTGTGAGTAAATACATTTATTTACCAGATGACTTGAGATCATCAAAGTAGGAGTGCTCTAAATATAATTGCTAAGTAAAATGGCAAGAGGTGGTGCTGCTCCTGTTCCTGTATCCCCCTTGCATAATTTTTATTTCACAAATAACACATGACTACATCCTACTTACAATAATTAAGTGCATTGTAGACAAGGTGCTCTTGACTAAAACACCTAATCAGTTTTATTCCCAGAGGTTACCACTGTGATCAGTTGGCATGTGCTCTTCCAGACCTTGGTTTTTGCACATTACAATTATACTATATATTTTCTGAGAGTGTAAGAGTGTATGCACATACCTATATACATAAAATTATATATTTTTGAGAGTATATGCATATATATACACTCTCAGAAAATACATAGTATAATTGTGCAGTTGTGTGTGTATGTGAGTATATGTGTATGTGAGAAAGAGATAGAGTTTAACTTATTTAAATAGTGGTATACTCTGTAATTTGGGTTTTTTTGAAATTAGCTTATTTCATTCAGTGAAATGTTTTCAAGATCTTTCTATTTGGCCATATTTGGATTTACCACATTATATCTGATGGAATACATGCTTATTAAATGGTTTGGCTATACCACATTTCTACCTATTTCTTATTTAAATATTTAGGTTGCTTCAAAGTTTTCACAGATTTTAGGAGTGATGCAATGAACTTCCTTAGACACACATCCTTCTGTATGAAGGTAAGTCTTCTTATACCTAGAATTATAATTATTAGGTCACTGAGTATACATACTTAAAATTTTAAGAGATATTGCCAAAGTTAACCTGCAAAGTGGCTGTACAAATTTACATTTTCACTAACAGTGTAAAACAATATCAGTTTCCTCATATATGAACCACAATTTTATGCTATACAAGATTTTAATTTCTAGCGGTCTTTTTAGATAAAATAACATCCCGTTTTAGTTTTATTTTGAATATCCTGTGTCACTCCTCATGTGTAAGGCTAAACATCTTCATGTGTTTATTGCCTGTTGCTATTTTCTCTTCTTTAGATTGCCTGCCTCCCCTTTTAGTTCTAATTTAATAAACAATGGAAAGAAGAGCATGGGAATCTCAAGTAGGCTTAATTAGGCTTAATGTAAGTGAGGGCCTATTGCCATAGAGCATCTCTCTCTATATTTGCTTGTTCATTTGTTCCTCCATTTATTAATCAAATTCAAATTTAGCACATACTGTTTTTCATGCATATACTGGAGCTGGGGATAGAGTAGGTAACAGTCGTGGTTCCTCCACACAAAAGCATGAAGTTAGAGGGAAACATCTGCCAGTGCCTCAAGCCCACTCCCATATTCTTGATGACATTTCTCAGAGCAGCATTGCTACCTTTTACAAACTTATTGATGTTTTTGATTCTCTTTTCCTTAAGAGAATATTTGAAGTCCAATATTCTTCTACTGTTAACAGAAATGATCTTCTGTTGTTTATGGCCCAAGTTTCTACAGATACATGTATATAAGGATGAATCCTTTTTTAGAAGATATGTTCCCAGCTATTGCAAATCTACAGAATAAAAGGAAAAGTAGATAATTTTCTCATCCTTCTAGCCTGTGTCTTGATGGGATCCATTTCCTCCCTGCTCATTATGCATAAGGCAGGTCATTACTTCCTGATTGTACGCACCTGCTGATTCACTGGCAAAGACTGGTAGAAATGGGAAGCTCTGTAAAGGCTTAGAAGTGGTGAAAATGTGTCTGAGAATTTTTAGAGAAAAGATTCAATCCCAAGGGGACTCAAGATTCTACCTTTAAAGAATTATTTTAGGTTCAGCAGTACATGTGCAGGCTTTTTATGCAGGTAAATTGCATGTTGCAGGGGTTCGGTGTACAGATTGTTTCATCACCTTGGTAAGGAGCATAGCACCTGATAGGTAGTTTTTTGATCCTCACCTTTCTCCTACTCTCCACACTCAAGTAGGCTCCAGTGTCTTTCTTTTCATTGTGTCCATATATACTCAATGTTTAGCTCCCATTTGTGAGAACATGCAGTATTTTGTTTTTTTGTTCCTGTGTTGGTTCACTTGGATAATGGCCTTCAGATACATTCGGACTGCTGCAAAGGACATGATCTTGTTCTTTTTTTTATGGCTGCATAGTATTCCATGGTGTATATATACCACAGTTTCTTTATCCAGTCTACCATTGATGGGTATTTAGGTTGTATGTCTTTGCTATTGTGACCAGTGCTGCAGTAAACATACTCATGCATGTGTCTTCGTGGTAGAATTATTTATATTCCTTTGGATGTGTGCCCAATAATGAGATTGCTGGGTTGAATGGTAATTCAATATCCTACTTCTTAAAACCTTAGAAAGAATATTCTTTGACAAAAAGTCTTAACCTAACATTTAGTTTTAGTCCCACTGATGTGCTACCTTGTATATCAGAATGTAGTAAGAAGGTACAAATTCAACTAGATTTACAAGTGGTGCTAGTGAAAGGCTTGAAAGCAAATGGATCCGAGTGGGTATGAAGACACCAAGAACAAAATACTCACTACCACCATTTATTACCAGTAACTCTTGTAACAGTTTTGCCTGAATTTACTTATGTAATCCTGATAGTAATCTTTTAAGATGCATATTTGTATTTCAATTTTATTGATAAGAAAGGTTAAGAACTTGTTAAAAGGTTATTCGGCCACTACCATGGCACAAGCCTTCTCTGTGCTATTGCCAGTGAAGCTGAAAATCCAGCATTTGTTTTCACCATCAGAGAGGAGACAAAGGACACCCTGGAGTGACCTGGAAGGGAATTCCTTGTGCTTTCTAAGGCTCTGACTTCAAACAGGGTGAGAAAGAAGAGATTTAGGGGTCTGTCTGTAGGAATATATCAGTTTTTAATCTGTCCCATGTTAATATTACAAAGGCAAAATATGTATTTTTAAAATTTTGAAATATGTTTAATATGCTAAAGTGTGTTGTTTTGGCCATCTTTGTTCTTCATGTTTTAGTTAATGGAATACAAATACTAGTATCTAATAAATACCTTGTCATTCCACAAAAAAAGGGTCTTATTTTTGACATTAAACTGAATGGCCTCATTTTGAATGCATTTGGTTGTTGATTGTTTTGTAGCCTGATGGGATATAAGACCTTTGTGACCCATCATCCAAATACCTGTTAATGCTACCAAATGATGAAATGTCGTTTATCTGAATGACTGATCAATTTTCATAGCCAAATTTGTAGATGGCATTTACCAATACGTTGCTAAAGACAACTGTTGGCAGCCCATGCAGCCCACTCTTTGCAACAGAGTATATTTATTATGAGAATGGTCTTTGGAATCCCATAGATGTGGGTTTGTACTCTTTCTCTTCCATTAGTGTTGTGACCTAGGACAAATTACTTAACCTCTCCAAGTCCTAATTCCCTTATCGCAAAACGTGATGAAAGCAAAATCTGTTTCATAGACTGCCATGATAATTAAATGAGGAAATGCATTTAAAGCCCTTGGCAAGGAAGGTGTGTTCAATATATATTAGCCATTATCATCAATACTTAAGAAATTAACCAAAAGGTAGTGTTTCTCAAAATATAGTTGCTGAATGCCTACATTTGGATCACCTAGAATGTTTCTTTAAAGTTTTACCTCCCTGGGTTCTAATTCAGACCTCTTGATTCAGAATCTCTATGAGGGGAGAGTGAGCATAGTAGAATTTTCACAGTAGGACTCATAGAATTTATGCATGCTTAAGTGTGAGAACCATGGCCACAGGAAGAATTGAAGTACGGTGATGCTGTATACCCTGGTTCAGCCACATTTATGAGTGACTGCTATATGCCAAGGACTGCCTTAGGCACAAGGGAAGTGAATAAGATGGCCTATTTTAAAAATTAGAATGTAAGAGAACAATAAGCTCTTGTTTCTGTAGCTGGTACAATTGTAAAAATGAGGACAATGAACTGAAGAGGGAATACACATCATTTTGTATTCATGTTTTATTGGAATCTACAAATGCTCACATTTCTACTTTTGAGTGACACAGGGCTGCTAAGATTAAATGCGTTTTCATTTCATTTGTGTTGTGGCATGGACTGAATTGTGTGAAGAAGTTAATTTTCACCTGTTTGGTAGATTGCATAAAAACTGGGTAGGATGATTTTTGCTTCGTTTTAGAAAAGCATTTTAGAGAAATGTTTTCCATTTCTGTACACAAGAGAGAGATGTAAGGTTAGTTAAAGAACTCTTTTGGCTTCAAGGCTTGGTCCAGTTTATTCTAATGATATGAATCTCCAGAATTTAAATTGCTCTTGGAATTAGACCTTAGGGCATGGCTTTTGCCCTAGAGTGTCTGACTTTTTCTAAGATCCAAGGATCAGTTTATGTTTGAATTTTTTTCATTTAGTGGAAACATAAATTCTTTTGGAGTTGGCCATCATAAAAATTATAATAATGATTTGGCATGTCCACAGATGTCATCAATGAAGCACTTGCACATTTCCAGAGAAGGTAAGGTTTAGATTCCATATGAACAAGATTCATCCAGTTCTTCAGAGGCCTATCATCTTGTCACTTTCAAATAATAACATTCACTTATGTTATTATCTATAAAGTAGTTTTTCTACACATCACATTTGGTCATCATAATAGCCTTTCTTACTATTAACAATTCACAGCCAAATCTGCTTTACTTTTGGGTCATTTTGTCTGGGTTGACTTGGAGTCAACTTATACAACTGGGGTAATGTGACTGTGTCATACTAATTGGAAGTTCTTTACATATCTACCTTGAGCTTCCGTGGACTTACCGTTAAGGTTTAGTTTCAAAGTGTGAAAAGAGTATTATAAGAAATGAAGATAGCAAACTCCTGTCTACAGTAGTTAAGTGACTAATGTGCTAGACAGTGTTCTGAGAGCTTTATATAGATTAATTCATTTAATGCTTCCAACAACTCTATGTGTTAAATGCTGTTGTCCATTTTACAAATGATGAAACAGAGGCATAGAGAGATCAGGTAATTTTCCCATAGTCACACAAATTAAAAATCAGTTATGCTAGGATTTGAGCTCAGACAGACTGACTCCAGCGTCCAAGCTCTTCATTGCTATTTTGTACTCTCCAACCTGGTTTTGAGTAGGAAAACAACTTCACAAGTACCTAAATACCAACATGAAAGTAAAAAGTCATAACATTGTAGACATTTCATAAAGCAAAAACTGAAAGTGCTATGAGATTTTCGAACAAGGAAGATGGCTTGGGCTAGAGTAGTCAGAACAGGCTCTGTGAAAAGAGTAGTCAGAACAGGCTCTGTGAAAAAGGTGGGAGAGGATTCATTCTTTAGAGGGTGGATGGTAAGTGATTATATATAGCATAGTAGAGTGTAGTGAGGAAGCACAGTCTTTGTAGTAAAATAGACCTGGGTCCCTAGATACAGGCTGTGGGACTTCTGGCAAATAGCCTCAGTTTTTGCCTCTACAAAATAGTAATAATGGTACCTATTATACAGATTTTAGTTCTAGAAAGAAAGATGGGGGATCGAAAGATGGGGTGGGGATAGATAATAGCTGGCACAAAATTTTCAAAAGCACACATAGAATAACTTAAAGGAGAGTAAATCATTTATCTAATGGAAGAGATGGGGCCTATGTAGGAGTCATAAGAAAGAGATTTGAAAACACAATTTGGGATCAGACTGTAGTAGAAGTCTTTTAAGGAATTTACTGTTTGAGAGGTTAGGGTTTGGCAGCATCCTTGGTTCAGCCTTTCATTACCAGGATAACATGGACATATCACTTAACCTCCCTCTGCCTAAGTTTTCCCATCTATAAAATAAGGATTAAGTAAAATGAGAAATGTAAATATTTAAGCCCAGTGTGTGAAACATACTTAATGGTCAAATAATGTTACATATTATTATTAATATCTGTAGTAATAGTATTGAGCAGAAAAATATTTATTTGTCCAAGGGAGTAAAATAATGAAAATAATATTTTTGAATAAAGTGCTGGCAGTCTCCAAGATGAATTAGAGAGGAGTTTGAGGCAGGGAAACCAAGTGAGGGTAAGGTTAGGGTTATCCTTTAGACAGGGCAGGCAGGAAATTCTGACTGCAATTGAAACGAAATCCAATGAGGTACTTGCAGAGTTCTGACAGCTAGATACAAAACTTTGTAGTGATCTAAGTATGAGCAAATGAGGGCCTGCATAAGATGGTCACAGTGGGAATGAAATGAAAGGAATGGCTATGAGAGGGATTTTAAAGGAGACCTTGAAGGACTTGGAGACAACCCGTTAAAAGAAAGTGAAAGCAAGAAAGGCTGCAGGGAAATATTACTCCAAGTTACTGAGTCCAAATGCTGATAGGTTGACAGAAATTGAAAAGTCAGGAAGGAAATTGGCCTTTAGGGGTCAATGATGTTCATTTCAGAGATGTAAAATTTGAGTCAACAGAAGGATCAATGAATTGAAAATATTGGATAAGAGATATCACAATATATGATTGAGGTTCTGGGGACAAGCCATGGCTGAAGGTAGATATGTAAAGGCAGATATTAGAAATGATCATTAAAGATATAATTGTGAATGGAATCTTACTGTTTAATAAAAATACTTATCTATCTTTTTTACAGTGGTAAAAGAAAAATAATAGTTACATTTTGTCAAGTTCTATGATACTAGTGTGTTGTTGTCTAGGTACCCTATTTTTAAAGTGTGACAAATGATAAATTGAGGTACATGCTAGAAACATACAATCAGGGAATGGGAACTAAGTCTCTTGAGGTAAAAAAAAAAAAAAGGAGCCACTATGGCTCTTCTGTGTGTGCATATATATACACATATATACATATATATACACACACACACACAGAAGAGCCATAGTGAGATATATACATATATGGGATTGTTTTCTAGATATAAATAATAGTAATGGGATTGTTTTCTAGATATAAGATCATATCATCAGTGAACAGAGAAAATTTGACTTCCCCTTTTCTAATTTGGGTGCCTTTTATTTCTTTTTCTTGCCTGATGGCTCTAACTAGGACTTCTAATACTGTGTTAAATAGAAGTGGTAAAAGTGGGCATCCTTGTTTTGTTCCAGTTCTTAGGGAGAATGCTTTTAACTTTTCGTCATGTTGTCTGTAGGCTTGTTGTATATGGCTTTTATTATCTTGAAGCATGTTTTTTGTTGCTAAGTTTGTTGATGATTTTTATTATGATAGGATGTTGAATTCTATTGAATGCTTTTTTTGCATCTATTGATATAATCATATAGTTTTTGTTATGAACTTCGTTTATGTGGTGAATCACATTTATTGATTTGTGTGTGTTGAACTATCCTTACATCCCTAGATAAAACCCAGTTGGTCATGGTGTATTATCTTTTTGATTTGCTGTTGGATTCTATTTGCTAGTATTTTGTTGAGAATTTTTGCATCTATCTTCATCAGGTATACTGACCTATAATTTTTGGTTGTTGTGTTCTTGCCTGTCTTTGTCATCAGAGTGATAACTGGCTTTGTAGAATGAGTTAGGGAGGATTATCTCCCCCTTGATTTTTGGAACAACTTCAATAGCATTTGTACCACTGTCTTTTGAACATCTGGTAAAATTCAGCTATTAATCCATCTGTCATTGGACTTTTTTGGGAGGGGAATTTTTTCATTGCTAATTTAATTTCACTACTGGTTCTTGATATCCTTAGCATTTATATTTCTTCCTGGTCATTCTTGGGAAGTTGTTTCCAGAAATTTATTCATCTTTTCTAGTTTTACTAGTTTGTGTGCATAGAGGTGCTCATAGTAGTCTCTGATAATCTTTTCTGAGGTATCAGTTGTGATGTCACCTTTATCGTTTCTGAATTTACTTATTTGAAACTTCTCTCTTTTTTTCTCGGTTAATCTGGCTATTTTGTTTATCTTTTTCAAAGAACCAACTTTTCATTTTGTGAAAAGTTGTGTTGTATTTATCATCTCACTTTCATTTAGTTCTGCTCTGATCTTTATTCTTTCTTAACCTAGCTTTGGGTTTGGTTTATTCTCTTTTTTTAGTTCTTTGAGGTGTGATGTTAAATTGTTAATTTGAGATCTTTCTATTTTTTTGACATAGGCATTTAACACCATAAACTTTTCTCTTAGCACTGCTTTTGCTGTATCCCAGAGATTTGGGTGTATTTTATGTCTATTTTTATTCCTTTAATATATATATTTTAAATTTCCACCTTAATTTCATTGTTCACTCAAAGGTTATTCAGGAGCAGATTGTTTAATTTCCATGTATTTTTAAACTTTTGAGAGTTCCTCTTGCTATTAATTTCTAGTTTTATTCCAGAGTGGTCCAAAAAAAAATGCCTGATATGTTCTTCTATCCCAGAACTTAAAGTATAATAAAAAATTTTTAAAAATAAAATTAAAATTAAAAGGAACTGGATATGTAGATTGTGAAACCTGGTTTTAAATCCTGAATTTGCCTTTAATTGTTCAACTTGGGGAAATCATCACACCTAACTGGATCTTAGTGTCCTCCTCTGTGAAATGATGAAGACACTTGCCATGCCTGTTGATTCCTACTGGAGCAGAAATGAGAGGTTCCCAAACCTGGACCCATCAAGGACTTTTAAACAAAGGAGTAACATAGTCAATTTTGCATTTTACATAGAGCTGTTAGATAATGTGGAAGATACATTTATGGGGGACTAAGCCCCACAGAGAGCCCTTTTAAAAGAAGCAATGTTTCTAATAAATAGTGGACTATTCTAGGGTAGTGTTCAAAAGATACACAGTAGAGGACATACTAATACTAAGGAAATGTTTAGTACAGTGTTTCTTCACCATTTTTTATTATCCACCCCTCCCACCTCTCTCCACTGCCCAGAGACCAGGAGACATTTTAGAAACTTTTGTACTAATTAACCCCACCCACCTTGAAATTTTTATGCCACAGATATACTACTTATCTCTTTATGTAAGATACATATATCTGTGCTTTGTACATAAAAATATGTTTCACCCTTGTTCTAGTCAGAGAGAGAGGGGAGGGAGGGAGAAAAGAAGAGAGGGAAAGAGAGAGAAAGAGACAGAGAGAGGCGGAAGCGTGGAAACTCAGGCAGAATTTATATGTTGTAATCTTGAGACAGAATTCTTTCTTCTTTAGGGAACCTCAGTCTTTGCTCTTAAGGCCTTCAAATTGGATAAGACCCATTCATATTATGAAGGGTAATCTGTTTTAATTAGCGTTAACTGATTCTGAATGTTAATCATATCTAAAAAATACCTTCAAAGCAACATCTAAAATAGTGTTTGACCAAACAACTGGGTACCATAGTTTAGCCAAGTTGAGATAAAATTAACTATCATACCCCTTTCCTCCAGAATCAATTTTCACTCCCTAGGGGATGATATCATCCCTTTTGAAAATGTATAATTAGGAGATAAAATAGGAGGATATACTGTATATTAGATTGATTTGTTTATATGTAAGTGGCGGTGTATTGAAACGTGTCAAAGTTGATTTCTAGATTTCTAGCTTGAACAATTAGTGTTGCCATGTACTGAGAGGAAAAGGAGAACAAGGAGTAGGTCTGATGTGCAATATGATGATATTTATATATAAGCAAATGTGCATTTTATAGTGACCTTTCAGTGTATTCATTCATAAGCCTCTCTAGCTTCTTATAACTAGAATTGAATATAATTTATTAGAATATTTTTGAAAAGATAAAATGCTTTTATAATATAAGCTCAGTGATAGCATGGTTTCCTCACTTTTAACATTCAGGCTGGAATGATCCTCTGCAAATAATTGGTATCATTTCTTGGTTATGATATATTTCTACTTCTTGGATATATGCAATAGAATCTCATGATATGCTGAAAACAAACATATTAATATTTGACAGATATTCAGTTTCGTCCTCATATTTGTCTTGTTAACCAACATACCCATGGATTTAATAACTGCTTGCATTGTATTTGTGTCATTTTTTATTTTCCCTTTTTTTCTCAACTAAATTATGGGATCCTGAAGGAAAGGAATGGTGGCAATTGAGTCAACAAGTATTTAGTCTAATTTTAATCACCTCATTTGTCACCACAGAACCCAGATGAGTGCCTTGTACATAATGGATGGTTAATAAATGTCAAATTTTTGTTGAAGTGAAGTTTCTGGTACCATTCAATATAAGTTATCCCACAAGTACTACAAATCATTGCTTCTCATCAAATGACTTTTTATAGATTTATAAAGCAGCAGGGATTATTTCCATTTTACAACCTAGGTTTTATATTTTATTCAAGAAAGAATGGGAAAAAAACTTATTTAGCTGTGTGCAAGTTACAGGGAAATACAGCACATTTCTACTTAAGTCTATTATTTATAACTTAAAACTTTTGCTTTGTAGAAAGAAATCTCCTAAGCCAATGACCATACAAGTCTTTAAAAGTCTTTTAGTCATAAGGTGTACCATTTTTCAATGTGATTGCCTTGTTACGTACAGACTCTATATAAAATTTTTAGAAGGCCCATAAAGTAATGTCAGCTCTATGTAGAAGATTTACTGCTCCATTACTTGATATTGGGAAAATAGAAAAAAAGTACATCTTTTGTAATAATAGCAAGAACCATACGCAGTGAACTGTGAGAGAATTTGGGATTAATCATTGTTGTCGGTCAGGTTCCCCGGAAAACAGACTCAAAACTCTGAGATTTGTATGCAAGAACTTACTAGGGAACACTCAACAGAGACCTCAGCTGATCTTGTGGGGATCATTGGATGCAGTTTGCCCTAGTGAAGAAATGAGCTAATTTTGGTCAAGGCAACTTCCAAGAGAGGGTGAGCCTTCGCAGCTAACACTCCTGCCAGCTGGGAGAATGAGCAGTAAACTCTCATTTTGACCCTGAAGGGGGGAATCTGTGCAGTAAACTCAGTACCCACTACAGAATCTTTAATATAAGATTTTGTTTAATTATCACCATCTTAGTACTTTAACACTACATTTAGAATTTTGACAGTATGCACATACTATATGTACATGCATTTCAGGATGTTATACCAATCATCCCCACCTCTGCTGGCAGAGTCATTTTAACAATTGTAAAAATGTTGTATACTGCTTAGTGTCCTTATTTCTCTGTTATGTTGATTATTTCAAAAATCATAACCTAGTTGTGATGAGTACTAACTCTCTTTCAGTCTTCTGGTTTCAAAGGCTTCAAAAGCAAATAGGTGCAAAATGCCCATTTTAGTTTCAGACCTGCCTCTTCAGTTAGTTTAGTGATAAATAACTTCTAAAGCACTCATTTCTATTGCCCTACTAGATCTCTGTGAGGTAAGTTAAAAACATGAATTTGCAAATAAAACAAACATTATTTAAAAGTCTTTCTTTGCCCTAACAAGCTGTGTGACCTAGGGTAAAAACTTTCCTGCCACTTATTTTTTTTTTTTCATTTGTCTGTGATACTACCTATCTTATAAAGATAAAATATTTAACACAATGTTTAGCATTTAATGACTTTTGAATAAATATTACCTGTTATTTTTATTATCTTCTTAACAAACCTGTCTCTTGGGCAAAGTAGGAACTGTGAGCCCAAGTTTGCAGATACGTGTTTAAAGTCTATCTATTACAAATAAAATATTTTTATATAGAAGTTTTACCTGGAATGCAATAATCAAACATGAATTAAATCTAAATTTTCCCCTACATTTTTTAAACTATTGCATTGATATAATTTTTACGCATAAATATCAAACTGTACTTTTCTTCATAGCATGAAAGAGCCTCCTTTTTTTCCTGAATTGCTCAGAGAATATTGTAAGTTCATAGAATATAAACTCTGTTTAATTTCAGATAACCAAAATGAAAGAGGCCTAGCTTCAGATTTTATCAGTATAACAATGAGAAACCCCTGCCTATTTACTGTACTATAACTTCCAAAGTGACTCCTCCTTTTGTAAATTATGTTCATCCTCAATCTTCTGGTTGTGTTAACCTCAAATTCTGCAACTGAGCCATACAGGTGTTAAATGTGCCGAAATTGGCTGGGGGAAATTTCTAGAGGCACACAGTATGTCAGGAGCAAAGTGACTGAAGAATTGGAGTGCTTGCCTGAATTATAGTGCAAGACAGAATGAACTGCAGTAACACTCAGCAAGACTGTTGGGAAAGTTAATGGGGTCAATGCTTAGTTATTTTGTACATTTTAGTTATTTTGATAGACTTTCTAACTTTTCTATCCACTAAAATAAAAATGAGAAAAATACAATACACACATATGGGATAACTTAGTGATGGAATAATTTGTAGTTCACAATTTCTTAGGATTTGCCCAATAGGGTTCATTTTAGTGAAGTTTAAAATTACGTATGTGTTTCTGGGAAGGACAAAAATAAAATATTTATATATTAACCATCACCTTTAGTATAATACTGAATTTCCTCAGGTTTTACAGCATTAGTTTTTTGAAGCTTGACTGACACATCTCTTCAAACTGTATGATACTTGCCTCCTGAGGCATATGCCTTTAGAAGCAGCACATTTGTTGCAAATTCTAGTTGCAAATTTTGTATCTGTAACTCATCTAGGCCAAATAATATCTGAGCAAAAAACAGCAAAATAATTCAAATTGTGTATGCATTCTTGAAATAATTTATAGAAAAAAGATGCCAGTGCAGAAAGAGTGAAGTCACAATAACTCAGATAGAAATTTCAATTAAAAAAAAAATAAAGCACAGGCAACAAAAACAAAAATTGACAAGTGGGACTATATCAAACTATAAAGCTTCTGTACAGCAAAGGAAACAGCAGAGTGAAAAAGCATCCTATGGAATGGGAGAACATATCTGCAAATCATCTCACTGGTAAAGGGTTAATATTATTCAGAATATGTAAGGAACTTTTATACCGCAAAAGCAAAAAAATAAAATAAAAATAAAAAATGGACAAAGGATTTGAATAGACATTTCTCCATAGAAGGCATACAAATGGCCAACAGGTATATGAAAACTAACCATCAGGGAAATGCAAGTCAAAACCACAAGGAGATATCACATCACACCTGTTGAGATGGCCATTATAAAAAACAAAACAAAAAAGCAAAACCAAAAACAAAACAAACAAAAACCAGAAGATAACAAGCGTTGAGAAGGATGTGGAGAAATTAGAACCCTTGTGCACTGTTGCTGGAAATGTAAGATAGTGCAGCTGCCATGGAAAACAGTTTTGAGTTCATAAAAAATAAAAATTTTAATTTTCATATGACCCACCAATCTCACTTCCGTGTATTTATCCAAAAGAATTTGAAATACGGATCTTAAAGAGATATTTGCATTTCTACATTCAGTGCAGCATTTTTCACAATATCTATGAGGTAGAAACAACCTAAATGTCCATTGTGGGTGTTGGGATAAAGAAAATGTTACATATATCTATATATAACATTTTATATACATATATGTATATATGCTTATATGTTATATACATATAATATTTAGCCTTTAAAAAATGAAAATCTTGTCATATGCTACAATACGTGCAACAAAGACAAACCTTTAGGACATTATACTAAGTGAAAAAAGCCAGTCATAGGACAAATACTACATGATTCCACTTACGTGAAGTGTCTAAAGTAGTCAAACTCACTGAAACAGAAAGTAAAATGGTGGCTGCCAGGGGCTGGAGAGAGGGAAATGGGGAGTTTTTCTTTAATCGGTACAATGTTTGTCATGCAAAGTGAAAAAGTTCTAGAGATCTACTGTACAGCATTGTGCTTATAGTTAATAATGTAGTACTGTACACTTAAAAATTTATGAGGGTAGATTTTATGTTATTTTTGTTTTACTACAATTACAAAAACACTATGCTCTAGTATATTTATTTACTTATTTATACAAGTATATATTTTAAAATTGAAATAAAATATCAATGCAGAAAATCTCACAGAGTGTATAGCTTGATTTTTCACAAAGTGAACACAACTTCCCTAATAGAGAAATTGATATCACTAGTGAACTTTCTCAATCACTAACAGCTACACTGCAAAAATAACCACTCCTCTGACTTCTATCATGACAAATTAGTTACACCTGTGAAACTTATGCGCATGGAATCATAGACTATTTTTCCCCTCGCTTATTTCACTCAAAATTATATTTTGTGAGATTCACTTAAGTTGTTGCAGTTTGTCTTTTGGAAACTGTTATTGCAATTTATCCCTTTTCATTCCCATTTAGTAATCCATTGAATGAATACACCTCACTATTTATTCACTCTGCTGTTGATGGATATTAGTTTGCTTTCCAGTTTCAGGCTATAATAACTAAATCTGGTAAGAACATTTTTGTAAACTTTGGGCGTGATATGCCCTCAGTTATATCTAGGAGTAGAGTTGCTAGATCTTAGAATAAGCATATGTTTAACTGTAGTAGAAAATTTTATACAGTTTTCCAAAGTGATTATACAAATCTATACTCCCACCAGCAATGTATGTTCCAGCTGCTCTACTTTTTTTTTTTTTCAGTAGCTACTTTGTTAGGTCCATAGAAATATTGTAGTTTCAATTTTGCGTTTCTCTCATTATTAAGCTTGAGAATCTTTCTATATATTTATTGGTCTGGGTTTTTTTTTATTTTATTGATTTATATATATACTGAATATGAGTCCTATTTTGGATATATGTGTTCCAAACATTTTATTTCACTCTTTTTCTTGCATTTTCCTTTTTCTAATGGTGCCTTTTGAACAAAAGGTATTACTTTTAATTTTGTCCAATTTATCAATCTTTCTCTTTATGAAATGATAAAGTGCTTTTTGTGTCCTTTTTAGGCAATCTATGCCTACTACAAGTTTGTTAAAATATTTTCTTTATGTTCTCTCCTAGAATTTTTCACATTTAGATCTAAATTGACTTGGAATTGATTTTGTGTATAGTATGAGGTAAGGGGTCACAATTCATTTTCCCTCATGTGGATATATAATTAATTATTTGTTGATAAGAGCACCTTTCCCCCATTTAATTCTAGGATACCTTTGATGTATGTTAAGTAGCCTTATATCAGTGGGGGTATTTTTAAGCCCTATTCAAATATCCTGGTCTAGTTGTCTATCCTTATGCAAACTGAGCACTGTCTTAATTGCTGTACATAATGTTTTAATATCTAGTAGTGTAAGTCCTAGGATTTGGTATTTCTACACAATTTTCTTAGCAATTGTTGTATATTTGCATTTCCATATACATTTCAGAATCAACGTCAATTTCCACAGATGTCCTTATGAGATTCTGGTTGTGAATTGATTGAATTTGTGGGCCAACTTGAGAAGGATTTACATTCTTACAACTTTGAGCTTATAACAACATGATATATGTGTATATATATTTATTTAGGTCTTCTTTAATTTCTTTCAATATTTTATAATTCACTTTGTAGAATTCTTGAACATCTCATTACATTTACTCATTCAGAGGTGCTATATTTTGATAAAAATAGTATTTTTAAATAGTATTTTTCAATTGTTGGTGATATATTTAAAGAAATGCAATTTTTGTATATTGACATTGTATGTAGACAACTTGCTAAATTCACTTAATTTCTGATACTTCATATGTAGATTCTTTTGGATTTACAGTGTAAATAATTCGAATTAATTGAAAATACTAATAGTTTTATTTGGTCTTTTCTAATTTTTTTTCTTTTCTTATTTTCCTGGCTAAAATTTCCAGTAGAGTATTGAATAGACATGATGCTAGCTGGCATTCTAATATTAAATAAGAATATTATAATATTTCACATTAATATAATGTTTAAAAAATGTTTTTCAGTTTAAAGTCATTCCCTTTTGTTCTTGGTTTGCTATGATTTTTTAAAATAAGTGTTGAACTTTATAAAGTATATTTTCTATATCTATTGAAATTATCATATACTTTTTTCCTTTTTGTCTCTTAATGTGGTGAATCATGTTAGTTGATTTTTGAAAGTTAAAATTATGTAGTGTTATTCTTTTCATATGTAGCTGTTTTATGTTTTTTTTTTTCTTTCATGCTAATGAGAAAGATTGGCCTGTAATTTTCCTTTCCTATACCATTTTTGTCTTTTTTAAAACCAAAATTATGCTGGCTTTAAAAGAAATTGGGAAATGATTTATTTTTTGCCGTTCTCTGGAAAAGTTTGTTTTAGATTAGCATTATTATTTTAATATTTGGAATAATTCACCTCTGAAGTCTTTGGGATTGATATTTCTTTCTGAAAAGGTTTTAAATTAGTAATTCAATTTATTTATCAGAGATTAGAAAATATGCCTTTTAAAATTTACTCATATTGGTTTTGGTAAGTTATTTTGCAGCTAGTCTTTCTCCATTTCAACTAAATTTTTAACTTTAATTGGCATAAAGTTGTTTATATTGTCTTTGGTAAGATCTGAAGTGATGTTTTATTTTTTACTCATAGTATTAGTAACTTGTCCCGTTTCTCTTCTTGATCATTCATAATAGACAATTATCAACTTAAAGTCTTTTCTAATAGCTAACCAATTCCAATTTTACATTTATATATTATTTGTCACTGATTTTCATCTCAATTATCTTCTTCCTTCAACTATATTTGGGTTTTATTTTCTTTACTTTTCCTGTTTCCTGAGATGGAAACTTTGATTTTTAGATATTCCCATTTTAAAAAATACATGTATTACAAGCTACATAATAGCTACACATTTCTTCTAAGGACTGCGTAGCCAATATTCATTTAGATTTACCCATATATTAACCCTACTTTTGGCTCTTCAATCCTTTCTGTATGTTTCTGCTTTCTTCCAGAATCATTTTCCTTCTACCAGAATAATTCTCAGTAGTATTTTTTAAAATATAGATCTGCTGGTGTATTCACTGTTTTTTTTGTTTGATGAAAGTGTTTTATTTTGCCTAAGTTTTTGAATTGTATTTTCAGTTAATATAAAATTCAAGTTAGGCAGTCAGTACATTAAAAATGCCTGTGGCTTTCATTATTGCTGCCAGTGTTATCATTGCTTCTTTATAATTAATGTCTGCTTTTAAGAGTCAATCTCTGTCATTGGTTTTCAGCAATTTGATTATTGTATGTTTTGGTGTGTTTTCTTTATACTTTCCCTACTTGGGATTTGCAGGACTTCTTGAATCTGTAGCTTTTTGTCTTGTCAGTTTTGAAAATATACCAATCATTAGACATCATATAATGCTTCTGCTACATTTTCTCTCTCTTTCAATTCTCAGAGTCCATTGACAGGTACTTCGTTATTCCTATAATGATGTATACGTCTTTTATGGCATTGTAAAATAATTTTTAATCTTTTTTCTTTTAGTGCTTCATTTTGGATCTATTAATTAATATTTCTTCTAGTTTATTGCCACTCTCTTGTGCTGAAACATATTCATTTTTAAATTCCCCTATTTAATTCTTAATTTCACTTATTGAATTTTTTAGTTCTTGAATTTTCATTGATTCTTTCTCAAAGATATAGTTTTCTGGAGAAATTTGCTACTCTCTACATTTTAAAATTAGTTTTAAGAATAAACTTTTTAGTGAAGGATAATATCTATACAGAAAAGCACCCATATCATAGGGATGCCATTTATTTTCTGAACCATTTTGAACATGGTTATTTCAAAGGTCTTTTCTAATAACTCTAATACCTGTATCAATGGCAACTCTGTTCTGTTTTTTGGTTAGCCAATTTTTATTGAATGATAGGTATTCGAATTCTACCAGAAGTACAAGGAGGAGTTGGTACCATTCCTTCTGAAACTATTCCAATCAATAGAAAAAGAGAGCATCCTCCGTAACTCATTTTACGAGGTCAACATCATCCTGATACCAAAGCCTGACAGAGATACAACAAGAAAAGAGAATTTTAGACCAATATCACTGACGAACATTGATGTAAAAATCCTCCATAAAATACTGGCAAACCCAATCCAGCAGCACATCAAAAAGCTTATCCACCATGATCAAGTGGGCTTCATCCCTGGGATGCAAGGCTGGTTCAACATACACAAATCAATAAACGTAATCCAGCATATAAACAGAACCAAAGACAAAAACCACATGATTATCTCAATAGATGCAGAAAAGGCCTTTGACAAAATTCAACAGCCCTTCATGCTAAAAACTCTCAATAAATTTGGTATTGATGGAACGTATCTCCAAATAATAAGAGCTATTTATGACAAAGCCACAGCCAATATCATACTGAATGGGCAAAAACGGGAAGCATTCCCTTTGAAAACTGGCACAAGACAGGGATGCCCTCTCTCACCACTCCTATTCAACATAGTGTTGGAAGTTCTGGCTAGGGCAGTCAGGAAAGAGAAAGAAATAACGGGTATTCAGTTAGGAAAAGAAGAAGTCAAATTGTCCCTGTTTGCAGATGACATGATTGTATATTTAGAAAATCCCATCGTCTCAGCCCAAAATCTCCTTAAGCTGATAAGCAACTTCAGCAAAGTCTCAGGATACAAAATCAATGTACAAAAATCACAAGCATTCTTATACAGCAGTAACAGACAGAGCGCCAAATCATGAATGAACTTCCATTCACAATAGCTTCAAAGAGAATAAAATACCTAGGAATCCAACTTACAAGGGATGTAAAGGACCTCTTCAAGGAGAACTACAAACCACTGCTCAGTGAAATAAAAGAGGACACAAACAAATGGAAGAACATACCATGCTCATGGATAGGAAGAGTCAATATCGTGAAAATGGCCATACTGCCCAAGGTAATTTATAGATTCAATGCCATCCCCATTAAGCTACCAATGACTTTCTTCACAGAATTGGAAAAAACTAAAGTTCATATGGAACCAAAAAAGAGCCCGCATTGCCAAGACAATCCTAAGCCAAAAGAACAAAGCTGGAGGCATCAAGCTACCTGACTTCAAACTATACTACAAGGCTACAGTAACCAAAACAGCATGGTACTGGTACCAAAACAGAGACATAGACCAATGGAACAGAACAGAACCCTCAGAAATAATACCACACATCTACAGCCATCTGATCTTTGACAAACCTGACAAAAACAAGAAATGGGGAAAGGATTCCCTGTTTAATAAATGGTGCTGGGAAAATTGGCTAGCCATAAGTAGAAAGCTGAACCTGGATCCTTTCCTTACTCCTTATATGAAAATTAATTCAAGATGGATTAGAGACTTAAATGTTAGACCTAAAACCATAAAAACCCTAGAAGAAAACCTAGGCAATACCATTCAGGACATAGGCATGGGCAAGGACTTCATGTCTAAAACACCAAAAGCAATGGCAACAAAAGCCGAAATTGACAAATGGGATCTCATTAAACTAAAGAGCTTCTGCAAAGCAAAAGAAACTACCATCAGAGTGAACAGGCAACCTACAGAATGGGAGAACATTTTTGCAATCTACTCATCTGACAAAGGGCTAATATCCAGAACCTATAAAGAACTCAATCAAATTTACAAGAAAAGAAAACAAACAACTCCATCAAAAAGTAGGCAAAGGATATGAACAGACACTTCCCAAAAGAAGACATTCATACAGCCAACAGACACATGAAAAAATGCTCATCATCACTGGCCATCAGAGAAATGCAAATCAAAACCACAATGAGATACCATCTCGCACCAGTTAGAATGGCAATCATTAAAAAGTCAGGAAACAACAGGTGTTGGAGAGGATGTGGAGAACTAGGAACACTTTTACACTGTTGGTGGGATTGTAAACTAGTTCCACCATTATGGAAAACAGTATGGCGATTCCTCAAGGATCTAGAACTAGAAGTACCATATGACCCAGCCATCCCATTACTGGGTATATACCCAAAGGATTATAAGTCATGCTGCTATAAAGACACATGCACACGTATGTTCATTGCGGCACTATTCACAATAGCAAAGACTTGGAATCAACCCAAATGTCCATCAGTGACAGACTGGATTAAGAAAATGTGGCACATATACACCATGGAATACTATGCAGCCATAAAAAAGGATGAGTTTGTGTCCTTTGTAGGGACATGGATGCAGCTGGAAACCATCATTCTCAGCAAACTATTGCAAGAATAGAAAACCAAATACCGCATGTTCTCAGTCATAGGTGGGAACTGAACAATGAGATCACTTGGACACAGGAAGGGGATCATCACACACCGGGTCCTATTGTTGGCGGGGTGGGGGGGGCGGCTGGGAGGGATAGCATTAGAAGATATATCTAATGTAAATGACTAGTTAATGGGTGCAGCACACCAACATGGCACAAGTATACATATGTAACAAACCTGCACATTGTGCACATATACCCTAGAACTTAAAGTATAATAAAATAAAAATTGTAGATAATCTGAATGTTATCTCTCTTTTACTTAAAAAAAAGAGTACAAGAAAATAAAATTAGGTGCAGATAGATTACAGGGATATCACTTTAATCTAACTATGGGGTGGGCTGGATTAAGCTCAGTGTTTCAATTTTTATTAGCAAGTTCCATTTTTAGTTTGTTCTCCTATCTCTAACCCCAGCCTTAACCCTAACCCTAACTCTACCTTAACCCTGAGATGTTTACCAAGTTATTTCCTCATTGGTGGGCCCTGAACCCATTTTTTTACTCTCTAGCCCTGTGTGATTGTTGAAAGTTCTTAGCTTCTCAGAGACTTCATTCTTCTCAACTTCATAGTCTCCTTCCCTACTTTATTATGAATTGACTATTGCTTTGAGAAAAATAAATAGCACATAGTGTTGGATTCATTTCTTTGTGCTTTTTGTCACTGCAAAACCTTGAATTATCAAGTCCTGGAGTCCTTTTCAAACCTGAACCCTAATTTTTGTTTCCCTAGTCCATTGAGACTGCCAAAAGCTCTGCTCAGCTCTCTGTTCAGCTTCACAGCCTCTTTCTCAGCACTAGTTTCTAACAGGAAAATGAGTTGAGGGGAAAAGATGCATTGATTACCTTTCCTGATGAATTTTCTTCTTTCAGGGATCTTGGACCCACAAGTCCTGGCTGACTTTGTGACTTGTTTGTGACTTCAAATATTTTTGATAGTCCATCCTTTTGAGTTGTTCTTAGCAAGAGAATGTTATAAATTAGTTTATCATAGTCAAAGTGGAAATTTTCTCTCTCTCTATTTCTCTCTGGTTTATTCTCTCACTAATTTTAAAAATCTGTATTTCAAAAGGAAAGTTATAATGTAGAATTTTTTTATATGATTGTGTCCATTTAAGGATCTTTATTTGATAAATTTGTCTGAAGCCACTCATTTATCTAATTAATGACAGAAATAGTGTTAGAATCCAGTCCATTGTTCTTTGTCCTTCTAAGTGTTGTGCTGCCAAATTTAGATTGTTTTTATTTTATTTTATTTTATTTGTTATCTTTTTTATTTTACATTCAGGGTTACACAGTGACAGTGCAGGTTTGTTACATGGGTATATTGCATGATGCTGAGTTTTCGGTTATGAATGATTCTATCACCGCAGTACTGAGCTTAGTACCCAACAGTTAGTTTTTCAACCCTTATCTCCCCTGCTTCCTATCTAGTAGTCCTCAGTGTCTATTATTGGCAATTTTATGTCTACAAGTACCCAGTGTTTAGCTCCCACTTATAAATGAGAATATGCAGCATTTGTTTTTCTGCTCCTGTGTTAATTTACTTAGGATAATGGTCTCTAGCTGCATCCATGTTGCTCCAAAGGACATTTTGTTTTTTTCAATGGATGTGTAGTATTCCATGGTGTGCATGTAGCACATTTTCTTTATCCAACCCACTGTTGATGGGCACTAGGTTGATTCCACTCTGCTGTTACAAATAGTGCTGCTGTGAACATACAAGTACATATTTTGGTAGAACAATTTGTTTTTTTTGGGGGGGTATACACCAAGTAATCGGATTGCTGGGTTAAATGGTAGTTGTGTTTTAAATTTTTTTAGAAATTTCCACACTGGTTTCCACAGTGGCTGAATTCATTTGCATTCCTAGGAGCAGTGTAAAGCATTTCATTTTTTCTGCAACCTTGTCAATCTGTTGTTTTTTGACTTTTTAATAATAGCTATTCTGACTGGTATGAGATAGTATTTCGTTGTGATTTTGATTTGCATTTCTTTTTTCCTTCTTTTTTACAGATGGAGTCTCGCTCTGTCTCCAGGCTAGAGTGCAGTTGTGCGATCTCAGCTCACTGCAACCTCTACCTCCTGGGTTTAAGTGATTCTCGTGCCTCAGCCTCCCCAGTAGCTGGGATTACAGGCATGTACCACCACACCCACCTAAATTTTGTGTTTTTATTAGAGACAGGGTTTCACCATGTTGGCCAGGACGATCTCGATCTCCTGACATCGTGTGATCCACCCACCTCAACCTCCCAAAGCTCTGGGATTTACAGGCCTGAGCCACTGTGCCTGGCCTGATTTGCATTTCTCTGATGATTACTGATGTAGAATGTTTTCATATGTTTGTTACTAGGAAGATAAATGAATCACTACTTCATAGTTAATTGACCCATATTTTTGTACTTTTCTCTAAGTGTTACACTTTAAACCATGAAGACTTTTGTACTCACTATATATCTATATCTATATCTATATATCTTGGCTCACTGCAAGCTCCATCTCCTGGGTTCAAGCCATTCTCCTGTCTCAGCCTCCCGAGTAGCTGGGACTACAGGCACCCACCACCATGCCGGCTAATTTTTTTTTTTTTTTTTTTTTTTGTATTTTTAGTAGAGACAGGGTTTCACCATGTTAACCAGGATGGTCTTGATCTCCTGACCTCGTGATCCTCCCGCCTTGGCCTCCCAAAGTGCTGGGATTATAGGCATGAGCCACCGGCCCGGCCTGTACTCACCATTTTTTTTCCTGTCTGCCAGATTTTAAGAGATTAGTAAGGATAAAGTTTACACTATATGCCAACCTGTATCTTCACCTCACTGGATCATTCATCCTATGTGGTAGACAGGGAAGGTATAATTATGCCTGTTTGACAGATGAGACAAATTAGTCTCAGAGAGGTGACATGGTTTTCCCAAGTTGGCAGACCCCACACTACCATCTGAATCTCTTTAGTGTGTTTTTCCTCCTAAAGCAGACGGCAACTCATCAAGCTTTATGGAAATCATGGAATGGCAGGGCTGGAAGGTAATTCAATGATAATGTAGTCCAATTTTGTCAATTTACAGAGAGAAAACTGAGGCCATAGAGGTGAAGTGCCTTCCTCAGAGTTGCATAGCTAGGATGTCACTGCATTGGGACCAGAGTTCAGGCCCCAGATTCATTCCTTTACTTGTGATAGAATAAAAGCCAAACTAGAGCAGATATGACAATGTAGAAAAAAATTTAAAAAACATAATGTAGTGGAATCAATAGGGCAAGTAGCATATACTTTAGAGTAGTAAATACATTGATTTAAGAAAGGCTTTAGTTAGGAACAGTGAAATGATTCTGAGCTCCAAAGATGAATAAACACAGAACTATACAGTGAGGAGGGTCTGAAAAATTTCCATTTTCCTGCCAGTTCACAGGCAACAAAAGCAAGTGCATTTCTAAGGACCTTTCCAATGTTGTGATACTTTTTTTTTTTAAATTAATTTATTATTATTATTATACTTTAAGTTCTAGGGTACATGTGCATAACGTGCAGGTTTGTTACATATATATACTTGTGCCATGTTGGTGTGCTGCACCCATCAACTCGTCAGCACCCATCAACTCGTCATTTACATCAGGTATAACTCCCAATGCAATCCCTCCCCCCTCCCCCCTCCCCATGATAGGCCCCGGTGTGTGATGTTCCCCTTCCCGAGTCCAAGTGATCTCATTGTTCAGTTCCCACCTATGAGTGAGAACATGCGGTGTTTGGTTTTCTGTTCTTGTGATAGTTTGCTAAGAATGATGGTTTCCAGCTGCATCCATGTCCCTACAAAGGACACAAACTCATCCTTTTTTATGGCTGCATAGTATTCCATGGTGTATATGTGCCACATTTTCTTAATCCAGTCTGTCACTGATGGGCATTTGGGTTGATTCCAAGTCTTTGCTATCTTAGACCTTCCCAAATTGATAAAATAAGGGAAAGGACTTGCGCATTTTTCTCTTCTTTTTAAAACTGCTCATAGCAACACAAGGTAAAGATGCAAAGACGTTTCCTTTGGCAGGCAATTTGCATACCAGTAAATACATGTTAATGACTCTAGTGCTTATAGCAGTCATTATATTGCCAAATCCTTTTAACAACAGTGAAGTAATTATAAGTAGATTAAAACATTCACTGGTATATCTTGTAAATTCATTACCAAGTTTCTGTTTTGCTTATGTTGTTAAAAAAGAACAACTGTGGCTCATAGTTTTCAAGGTATATAATGCAAAATGTTTGGCCCTTTATATAAACCTATATTCTCTCCTGAAATTGTTTTGTCAGTTAATATTTACATTTTATGAGTCTTAGGTTTTAAACAACAGGACTATTTGATTTCAAAGACAATCACTTTGTGAGAAGTAAGAATTCAGTTTGATACTACAGAATGGAATTTTCTTATTTAGAAATAGACTATGAACTCTCAACGATGGTGTTTGTTCATTTATCCAAACCTTCCCATGCTCATCTGATTTTTGTCACCTAGGAACCTTCATTATACCTCCTTGCCCTTTATAATGACATTTTCAACATTAGAGAACATTCTCTTCACTTTTCTTGCATATTGATTTTCATTCTTGGAGCAAATATGCTCAGTCTTTTCTTCTTGATCCAAAAGAGAAATTTTCCAGCCATTTTTAAAAAAAAGTTATCTTGCTGAAAGTGTCCTTCTAGCTATTTTAGCTTTATTTAGATTTTTAAATACATTATGTACTAATCACTTTGACTGATAAGACATATAGCATAAAAGCTACTAAATTTTCCAATGACACTCAAAAAGCATGAGTTATCAGATGACTTGAGGGTCTGTTAACACTTACTAGGTGCCTGTTTTGTGCCAAGTCCATCCCAGGTGCTTTTGCATGCAATTTAATTTATACTTTACTCTTACCACACCGTCTGACGAAGAGATAATTAGATAATTAACTCTATTTTAAGGACTAGAGAAAAATGAGACTTTGACTAGCCAAGGTTATGCAGCTGCTAAATTTTGGGATTAAGGTCTAATTTCTTAGTCACAGTTTTTCATAACTCCACACTATAAATGTATTCAAACATTTTCCATGCCTCCTTCTAATATTCATCACATATGTAATATTTTTTCAATATCAGTTTTCTCTGCTAGAACAAGAGCAGAAACTGTATCTGTTTTGTTTATTAATATATTCCCAGCCCTTAGCAGAGTTCTTAGCACATAGTGAAACCTGAATACAATTTGTAGAATGAGTAAATTGATAAATTAATGAATGAACTTATATTTTAAATTTACTATATTTCATTTTTGGGGGGGAATTTATATAGTATATACCTCTACGAATTTGAATAATTTGACAAGTAATCAAGCAAATTTTGGGGGAATGCCAATGGTCTATCTTCTTACAGAGTTAGAATAAATATGCCTGGTTTTACTGCAAATATGTATTTCTTCCAGTAGAGTTAAGTCAGTACTGCTGGACTGAAACTGGTAAGAATGTGATGATTATACATCATTGTGTCCTAACATCTAGTTAAAGTTCTGAGGCACTATTGACAGGCTAGAAACAGCCCTCTTCATTTACCTGAAGAATGTGAAAATAATAGGAACTTAATGCATTTTGCCCTGTTTAAGAAGCATGACAGTGCTTCAGACTTGATGACTTTGAAATCTATTGTTCTTCATGGTGCACTGGCGCTTGGCTGTCTCACTTAATCATTGTGGCATTAATGATGCCACTAGTGGCTTGAGGCTTTAACTGGGTACTCAGACCCAGCTAGACAGAAAAGGGGAAATCTATTAAGTCTTACAATAATGCTAATACAGAGCAAACAGAGGCTGAGTGCCCAGCAAACCACAGATTTGTTGAGATAAATAGAAAAAGCATGAGTGAATTTTATATATTGAGATATGATTGAAAGAATCTGACTTTGAAATCCACATAGAAATTGAATGATAATCAAGTTTGACATAAAAATATATTAAGGGCATAACAAATCACATTGCTTTATATAAATCTTCTGTTCATTAAATATCTTTGATATTTTCTTGTCTTAAACAAGCCTTCCCTGAGAGGGGGGCTCAGAAAAGACATTTCTGACATGTACTGGTCCAACACTGAACAAAACTCCACCCACTTCCTTGAGGGAAGTTTTGAAACCTATGACGAGAGGAGTGGAATGAGAAGGCTTTGGAAATACCCTTGTTTTCCTGCTCGTTCCTTTCTTCCTGCATTTACGGTAGTGAAGCTTCAAGCTGGAGATAATATTTTCTTGGGAGATAACTTCGACTTTGGAAAGCCCAAGTACTGTTTTCTGCTTTTGGAAAGGATTTTTTTAAATATATTTTCTTCTGTGTGGTCCAGCTCAGGTAATTAGAGTAAGAGGGCAAACAAAGACATAGGATAGCAGCCTATTAGGAATTTTTTAGTGTACATTTATAATTCCTTCTTTGTTCCCACTAAAGACTTCATGAACCTTTTTATCCTCAGTTCAGAAGATGTATGTGTGCTCTGTGTGTGTGTGTGTATGTGTGTATGTGTGATGACACAGTGGGTCAGTTCTCTCTTCCTGGAAAGGTCGGAATTTCTTCAGAATGTAAGCATTGTGGGTACTGATAATTGGGAAGACTGGACATCTAGCCAAGGTGAAGAGGGTCTCCTAACAATTCCTGATAGCTAGAGATTCCCATCATAGATGTGCAGGTTCACATTAGCTAAATTATTGGAAAGGGAATGAGAAATTTGGCAATATATTATATATTAGCCAAATAATGACTTTTTGTCTTGATGTAATTAGCTTTCTTCTAATTATAGTTTCCCCATCATTTTACTCCCTAAGTTTTGGTTTTAAAACCTTACTTCTCTTTATATGCTGGAAAGCCTTCATAGAACTCTTTAAACTCTGGGTGTTTGGTAGATTCTTACATTACTGATGGCAATAGTTCTTGTAAAGTATATTCGCTTACTTTCCTGCTTATATTACCTAACACTGTGTGCCATGAGAAAGTATCAGCAGCATTTCTCCTACCAATTATGTACCACAACTAAAAACAATTTTGAGCAATTTCAGCTATTATCACATGTTTATTGAAAACCTAGTACAGATAATTACTAGCATCTAGTGTGTAGAGGCCAGAGATTCTGCTAAATATCCTACAACATACAGCCCCTCCAATAAAAAATGTCAATAATGTTCAGATTGAGAAATTTTTATCTAATGATATGGTAAATACTTGTGACCAGTCTTCCATATTGCAGACATAGCGCTAGATGCTAGAGATAGGATGACCAACACAGCAAATATGTCTTTACCCTTATGGAAATATAGTATATTTAGGAAGATACACATTTTAAAAATACTGCAAAAATCTACTAATTCCTTTTGCCAAGGGGGCTTATGAGCTGGGTTCTGGTATATGATATAATTGGTACCGCAAGACTGGAAATAAGTTAACTCACTATAGGACGAATTTTGCAAGTCCTGAATCCCTAAGTCTACTAACTTTTATATATGTGCTGAGTTTTTATGTGCAGCAGATTGAAAGAGGGTAAAACACATGATTTTCTTCTTCAGGAGTCTCACAATATACTCATAGATAATGATGAATGTATACAAAATACTTGAAGAACAAGGCAACCCTATGTATTCATATCATGGAGGTATAGGGTTATTAAATTTTATTGCTAATCAAAGTAGCTTAACCCCTTTATTTAACTTTGCTGGCTAAAGGGAAAATCTTTAGGCAATATAAAAATAATAAAGAGCATAAGAACACATTATTCATTTCTCCATGTTCTCAGATTGTTGTTCATGTTTATGCATTTATGCATAGTTTTAATTTAAATATGCAAGTAATTTTTTAATCTTGATTTTCTCCCATAAAAAAATCTGGTTTCTATTCTGTTGGAGTATTCACATTTATTATTTTTCATGGCTTCACAAAATACCATTGTTTTGGTGGACCCTAATTTACACTGTCCCTACTGATAGACATTTACAGACTCTATTTTTACAAGTGACAAAACTGAAGCCACAGATATTGAATCGCTTAACTAAAAGGATAATGTTTTAAAAATTGATAGTGTCCAATTGATAGTGTCCAGTGGTTTTAAAATGGATATATAATCAATATAAAGAAGTCTAAAGGTTATTTCTCACATTTCTCTGGATTCTACAGGTGGAAAAGACAAGGTGTGATTGCAGATTCCCAAGGGGTCCTGTTAAGGTGTCTCTATGGTCAACCTTATTTTAATCATGGCAGTAGAGTGCCATGATAGTAAGTGATCTTTTATTCCCTATCATGTCTTTAATTTGGTAGACTTCCTGAGTACTTCTTGTGTTGCATACGGAATATACCCATTTCTAAAAGATTTAGGCCTGTGGTTTGACATGTTATAACAAAAACTAATATTGCAGAGAAGGACAATTAAAAGGAGAAAGATGGTTAGTTTTCTTGTTAACATTCATTAATCTTGAAATCTAGTCATTTTTAGTCTGACAGTTTGACAATAGGTACTTTTATATTTAAAAATCATGAAATAATTGCTTTCTGTCATGTATTAAAGGTCAAAAAATGGTATTGCTCTATAAAAACAAGACACTATCAAAGCTGAGAAAAGTATCAGTCTTTAGTAAAATAAATTAGTAGACTATTAGGAAGGCAACTTTTGCACATTTTACTTACTATGAATGAAAGCTAGAAAAGGAAACTCTCTCAGGCAACAGGAGTAGAATTCTCGTGGAGATAATAGGTAAAACTCTTACATGAAAATTGTATTTTTACCTACTAACAATCAGAATGTCTTTTAGTTAGAGAAGAAATGTTTATTTGACATTTACTGTGATTTTTTGCAAAACTGTATTTAGGATATGCACTTAAGAAATGTGAGCACTACCATGAGGCATTCATTTTTTATTTGTTTTTTTCTACCTGAATTTTAAGAAGGATACTTTTTGTTTATTTTAAATAATTTCTGTAGAATTTTGTATTTTCATTTGCCAAGTACTTTGACAGAGATTTGTCCCAGTTATTTTAATAGCCCAGAGGCATGAGTGACTTTGTTCCCATTTTGCAGATGAGAAAACGGATACAGGGAGATTACATAATATATTATATTCTAGATAACACAGCTAAGAAATGGCCCACATATTCATTGAAGCTAAACCTTCTCACTCCAAAAGCTATGAAGTCTGAATTAGAATGCCTTAACCTCAAAAGGTCAAATTGATCATTGTTTAGTATAATGACTCTACCTATGAACTCTTGGATTTCAGTTTTTAAAGGAGTCTTAAAATTGAAATGTTCTGGTCTTATTTGTTAGCATTTTATTGTATTTAGATTTCAAAATGTTTGCCATGAGAAGTATTATGGTAATGATATGCCCATTCTACTAATGAAATGCCTAAGGTACTCAATGAGGAAATTAAGATATGCACTAAAATCGAGGGACAACAATCTAGGAACAAAATCTAGGAACAGCAAACACTTGGTAAATATAGTCTTAGAGTCACTAGGCTCTAAATAAGAAGAATAATTTCTCTGATTATAAAATAAGGAAATTTCATATTCAGAGGGAAATTGTATAGAAGAAAGAAGAAAATAGAACTCACCTACATTTGTACCACTAAGAGATAACTATCTCTATATTTTAGCATCTTATTTCCCACTGTGTTCTATGGAAAAGTGGTCAAGGAAATATTAAAATAAAGCTTTTTAGAAATTGTCAACAAACAAATAAAAAGAACATCTCTTCACTGCAGAGCATCTCAGTGCATCTAATATGCTAAGACACATTGTGACTCTTCAAGAAAAGGAGATGAAGTGCAAGTTTGGGTATTACATATACAGGATGGAGCAGAAGAAGAGTTAGGATTCAAAGGGGTTTTAAATGCAAGTTGGCAACAGTTAGGCTGTGTGAAATTTAAGGAAGTGATTTATGCTAATCCGATGAGCACAAAGACAGACACCTATCAACTGTGAAAAATAAGGGTCATTTTTGGCCTTCTATGAAATTAGTGTTGAAGGTACCAGGCTTCGTTAAAATAATTGCCTAGTTTAAGCTTCACTCTGAAATATTATCCCTATTTTACAGATTATGAAACTGATGTTTGGAGTCAAAATGTCCTCCTGGTGGATTACATTAGTCTATTGGATAAATGAAGCAGAAAGATAAAAATATAAAATTCAATAATCAGGGCATGATATATTTTTATAATGAATTGGTTTTTCTTTACTGGTAAAAGTAATTTAATTTTTTGCCTCATCTGAAAAGTTTCTAGCCTATCCTCATATTTCCATTTCTATGCTCAAATGCATCTAATTGTAGGTCTTCCTATATCAGAATATAAACTAAGACTGCTGAGATTTAGTAAGTAAGGAGTGCTGTGTAGTAACTGTTGATATACTGCTGAGGGAAGTCCATCCAAAGCTCCTGCCCTGTGGTAGATACACAGCTCTCAGATAGAAACTAAATTCTTTTCTTTATCATAGAGGGAGTTAGGTTGCACTTTTGCAAATTCTGTTCGGGATCCTTTGAACTGAAGCCATCAAGCTTCCAAGAAATAGAAAGGGTGTTTATGGGCGCTAATAAGATGGAGGAAGCAGGGTTGCTGTCAGAGTTTTGGGGTTGCAGTTTGGTGCTTCCTACTAGACCTGAGACTCAAAGAAGCAAAATTGTAGGCCTAGTTTTAGATGAAACTCTTCACTGGCATCATTTGATTCGTTTAGAGACGTATTTTTCAGTGACATATTGGATCCTTCCTCTGCCAACTAGTGATACTGACGTTTAAAATCCTGTAGAGAATAACAGACATCTCTAGAAAAGTGATTCTTCTCTTCCAAAATGCCTTGCCTTCTGGAATAGTTGAAAAGAGTCATCATATTTCCTCTTCCCTTCTGTAAAACTCAGACTATTCAAATTATAGCAACTAAGCTCATGTACTTGAACTTTACAGGTAGGCATATGTTTTTTACTTTTATTTTATGTTGAAAACTTGGTCTTTTAAAATATTTTGTTTTACATGTGAAATTCAGTTTAATTATTTTCAAGCAGGTGCAATAATAAAATATTAATCCGATATTAGTAAGGACATATTTTTTGTTTATTTTGTCTTTTGTTGTTGTTTAGCCCTCCTACAACCTCTCTGTTTTAATGAAGATATTGTATCACAGTAATGAAAATTTTAGGAAAACAGAAAGGAAGAATCACTTAGAGTTTAACTACCACAACAGCAAAGCTATTTTCACTTTTGCATATTCCCATCTGTTGGTTTCTTAGGGAAGCCAATAAATGGCACTTCTCTTCTCTGCCTAGGCTTTGAATAATTTGAGAATAAAACAAATGAGTGGCAGATGGAGCCAAAATATTACCTATATTACTGATTAAGCCTAGGTTGGAACATGTCGCTTATTATGAAAGTCAAATGGGTCTGCTAACTAAACCTTGGACATAGGCAGACTACCGCTCCACCCTCCCCTTTTCTCAATTGCAACCAGTAATGAACGATGCCTGCTCTCAACAGTGAGGAAGATCAGACCCTTGGAGAGCACTGGAGACCAGCTGCTCCATTTGGCTTACTTGTTCCCAAGAGGAAGAAGGGTGCAGGTGGGCGACACATGCCTGGTTTACTTTTTGCCAAAAATGACAGTCAAATAAGTCACCCGCTTTACCATTTCCAGCTGTCACCAAAAGCAGAAAGAGTTAATGGGCAGAGAAAAGCCAGAAATTATATCGGTATCCTGCCATAGGAGGAAACATTTTTCAGGTGGAGATAACTTATTTCCCATTTAGTTAAGCTTCATCTATTTTTAAAGATAAAATGAAACTCCTATAAACATTTTCATGAAAATAGTAATCTCTGACTTTTAAATTATTTTTGGAGAGATTCTGAGAAATGAGAATTTGGAATTTGAGTGTTTTTTGCTCCCTGGAAAATGTGAAGAAATTGCTTTTCTGATAGGTTATACAGATTACCATGTTGTCAAATCCCTGGTTCATAAAGGAAAGTTTAAGCAGTGATTTACAATTGCCCCTGACCCTGATTTACAAATGGCTCCAATGGTAGTTATATTAGATCATGATTGTATCCAAAGTAACTACTCATCAACAGTTAATTAATGCCTATTTTGTAACAACACTCTGGAGGTTACATAAGAAGGTTAAGGCAAAAAAACCCTGGTCCTGAAAGTTTTCAGTTAATCAGAGGAATGAATATAATGCATAGAAAACTAGAGAGCCAATTATAATTACGAAATTGTGACATATATGCCATCTAGTCTCAAGACAGTTAACATTTATAAACACACAACACACTCACAAGAGTGTACATAATAAGGGTAACTTGAATCCTCTTAATTTATAGGAAAGGTAAATCATTTATCCTCTAGACAGTGATAGTATAGTAGAGGACACAAAAAGTTAATAGGCAATTATGATATAATATGATAAGAAATAAGCACAGGCTTATAGTAGCACAACAGGAGCAGCATTTAACACATTCTTGGAGTATAAAAGGAAACTTTGTAGTAGAGGTTATAGCTAATGGAAAGTTGAAATAAAATAAAGAAGTTACTAAGTGAAACAAGAGGAATGGGGCAGAGTAACAACATGTGCATGGAGGTCCAGAAGAGAAAGATCAGGGGACATTCAGAAACTTGTAAATAGTTTAGAGTAGTTCCTAGTACAATGCCTGGAATATGACCAGTGTTTATTAAAGTTATTCTGTATGTATAATGTCTTACTGAACGTTGAATTTGAGATTACAACCTTACATACCAATGAGTATATATAATTGGTTTATGACAGTGTGAAACTGGTGGCAGGGCAATGGGGTTTTGGGGATTAGGGAGAGAAAAGATTGAGCACATATTTGGGTAAGTTGAATATTCATTTTCATTCTGTATTGAATCACTATTTTATATGCAATTTTCTATTAAAAATAGAGCTAATAGAAAGTTAGATTTTAAAAGTTATTTAAAAGTATTTCATTAAAAGCAACTCAATTATTTCTGTCATTTCTTCTGTTTGTTTTTGTTATTGGCAAGGAATTCTAAGGAAGTCTGTGAATTTGTTTTTTATGTTAAAATTCTCTAAATTGGAAATTAGAGATCTACGTATTTAAATAATGCATTTTGCATGCATACACTGCCTTTTACTTTTGAAGTATATTGTTGTTGATCTTCTGTTATTATGTATTTATAATGATGCTGGCTTCCTTGTGAATTTTATTTAATATAATGACAGATTAAGTCCATGTGATAATAATGGTTTCGTGAAGTTTTCTCATCTATTTTATTAGTTATTTAAACAATATGTATTTATAAAGTACCTAGTCTGTGTGCAGCATTATGTTAGGTACTATGGAGAATAAAAATAAGCTCAGTGTAAAATTTGGTACATCAAGATTCTGGTATAAATTGGAAATCTTTGATCTAGTAATTTCAGTTTGGGAACTCTTTCTTCAGTAAATAATTTTAAGTACAGAGGGGTGGGGAATAAAGTTATTTATAACAGAATTTTGTGTAAGGCTCTATAATTGTGATAACCTAAATGTTCAATAAGACAGGAATTATTAATGAACTAGAAAATCTATTAGTGTAGGGATGGCAGTCATTATGTTGTTGCAAAGACTATAATAAGATAGCAAAGGCTGATGATGTAATGTCAGGTTTTAAAAATAAAATATAAAATTATATGCCTGAAATGGTTCAAATTATTCTATAGAAAAGTTCAAAGTATAAAAACCAGAAAAAAATGTACTAAATATCAACAGTAGATACAAAAATATACTTTTGCAGTGGAGCTCTGATTGGTTATTTTCCTCCTTTATTTTCTAAAATATCTTCCATAAATACCTTACCACATTTTTATTTGAAGCATATGAATTTTAATTGACTTTGAGCCTATCTTTAAATTGTTTGGCAATCTAATTGGAATGGTAGAACCTTTATATACAGAAAGGTATTTAAATATATCGTACATGACAGATTTCTTATGAGAGTGTGGGCAATCCACTAACTTTATTTACTCTCCAAATTATTTATTAAAAAAATAACAATAGCTACTATTTGTAAGTACCTTTTGTGCCAAGCATTCTTCTTAGAGATTCACATGCCTTATTTAATCCTTTGACAACTCCCACTCTATTAGACGAGGTCTTGTCAGAGAGCAAAGTCCTTTTCTCCCATTTACTAGCCATGTGATCTTAAGCAGATTAATTAACCCATTTTAAACCTTAGTTTTCACTAAAACAGAAAATTGGCTGTTGCAAGAATTAAAATAATCTATGTAAAACACTTAGTATAGTACCTAATACAAAGTAAATTCTGAATAAATATTAGCAACTTTTAAAAGAACAATTAAGTTTGAAGTTCCCAGGGCTTCATCCTGTTTTCTCATTTCAAGCTATGCCTTTGGATATCTTATTTATTTTTGTAGTTTTCAGTGCTACTAATATGCTAACAATTCTCAAACGTATACATCTAGCTGACATATAGATCTGTTTTGCACTTCAAACTCATTCATGTATTGTCTTACTTGACATCACCTCTTGGTTGTCTCAAAACTAATATGTCTCTGATTGCATTCCTTTTTTAACCCAAGTTCCTTTTTTTTTTTTTTTTTTCCAGTTTCAATAGATTTAGGGGTAAAAGTGATTTTGGTTACATGGATGAATTGTATAGTGGTGAAGTGTGGGCTTTTAGTATACCTGTCACTGGAATAGTGTATGTTGTACCCAATAGGTAATTTTTCATTTCTCCCCTCCCATCCACTTCACTTCTGACTCTCCAGTGTTCATTATCCCACTCTGTGTGCCCCTGCTTTGCTTCTGCTCATAGAGAGCTGCTCGTCTTTCAGTCTTGTCCATATTAGTGAATGGTACCTCTGTTTACTCAGATGCTTATGTCAAAAACAGAGAGTTCTTCCTTTTTCTTCCCTATCCCTAACTCCTTGCACTCAGTTTAAATGTCATTGGTTTTCCATCCAAATGTACAGCTGAATATCCATACATTTTCCCCCAACTTAATCACCACTACTATACTGCAAAATCAGCATCATCTTTTATTGAGACCATGCATTCCCAAATATGACTTCATTTCCTGTATTATCCCTTTCTAAAACATTTTCTATGTGGAAGCCCATAGTGAGCTTTTAAAATACAAAACGTTTTTTATGCCACTCCCCTGCTCAAATCTCTCTGATGCCCTGTTTAATCCTCAAAACAACTGTATGAAATTGACATGCCTTTTCCTTTGTATTTTTAGATGAGTAAAATAAGGTTAAGAGTCAAAGTACCATGCTTGATATATTGCTTTAGTGACAGTGAATCAGATAGGCTGATCAAGCAGAAACTTGGAATATAAAATCCAGCAATGAAGAGGCACTTATTTTCATAAGTATCTTCTCTCCAGTGTCAATAAAATCTAATCAGTTGCCACATCCCAAAGGAGTCTGGCTCTTTTTACATCTTACAGCACCACTGCTACTACACTGCTATTATACCAATGAAGGCTATTTAAACCCTCCAAGTTCTTCATAAAGATATATTTAGTTTTGGCAAGGTAATATTAATTAGAAGCAATTAAGAAATACTGGTGAAAAAAATGAAACTAGGGGATCCAGAATTTCTTGGATAATTGGACCCCTGTTCCCCATGCCTATCCCCTAGAGACCACAAACTATATGTCATGAATTTGAGAGGCAATATAATGTAATATTTAAGAACACAAACCAGCTCCACCTATTACTAACTGGAAAATGGTGTGTAATTTTAAAAAAATCCTTTTTCTCTTAGTTTCCTCATCTATAAAATAGGGATAATACTGGTACCTACTTTATGGTACTAACTAGGTTTTAGTTGCTGTACTTAGAACCTTATGCATTCCTCTTGGTGAATTTGTATGCTAAAAGGAATGATCCAATCAAGAATGAAAAATGAAGATTAAACAAATCAACATAGGTAAATACTACTTCTGGCAGTAGTACTTCTATACTTTCTGAGAGAGAAAGGCCATATGTTTGCTTCTAAACAGTTATCAGTTACAAGATCGATGGTGTCTATAACACAGTGAGGTTATAAAAGTTCACAAGGCAGAGCAGTAATTGTGGGATGTGTTGAATAAACCTTATAGCTGGAAGTATCTCTTAGTTGCTACTCATACTATAAAATTTTCCTCCAGAGAAAACCTCACTGTCTGGCCACTGGCTGAAATGGTATTTTGGCAAGATCATTCATTTTGTTGCAGAATTATCATCATGCCATGAGTAGATATTCTAGTTTTATCTTTACATAGTCAGATGTGACTTATATTTGGGTTTTGTGATAAGCATAGCATAGCATAACATAACATAACATAACGTAACGTAACATAACGTAACGTAACGTAACGTAACGTAACATAACATAACATGGTACAATGGGTAACTAAAGAAGTATTTGTGTTGCTTTTGAGTCATGTGCATTTGTTTGGATTACTTCATTTTGTTTTGAGTTCAGCATGCTACAAGAAGTGGTTAAAAATTATATTAACATTGACTTCTCCAGGAGAATTCAGCAATTCTTTCCATCCTTGGTAGTTTTAAAGGGGAAAATGCAACCCAGGGTTTGAGAATTAATCTACAATAGGGTTATATTCTATGATCTTTTGTGGAACTGTCTCGGAAAGTGCATGTTGAACAAGTTACAGAGCATATTTGAATTTGGGATCTATAGCATGATTTTGCTGTGGGAACCTGATTCAACTGCTTCTCCCCTTTGTTAGGCTCTCTTCCAGATGGTGTTCTCTCCATCTTCCAAAGGAGAGAATTCACAAAGGCATAGTTCTTATGTTGTGAATTACTAAGGACTGCCAATGTGAATTAGACAAATATCTATGGAAATTCATTCATTCAATCAAAATTTAATGAGTCTTACCAAGTTACAGACATTGTGCTAGATATTGAAGATACAAAGTCAAATAAGAAGTGATATATACCATCAAGGAGCTTATAGTGTATCGATAAATGAGAGAGTAAGGTGATGAGGAGGCCCACAAATTTGTACTTTTTTTCCATTTTTGAACTTTCTCTTATGTAACTTGTTTCTTGTGCTAATTCAAACATTGTCCCCACCATCATGGTTAACATTAATATAGTATTGTTTTGCATAAACCATGCTTAGGGCTTTATTATGTACATGACTTATTTAATATATATAATGACTCTATGATACAAGTGTTATTAATATCCTCCTTGTACAGATACGGAAACCATGGCTGAGAAATGCCAAGTAACCTACTTAAGCTTATACAACTAGGGAATGGTGGGAAAAGAAATGAAAGCCTGAGACTTTGTTCATAATAACTATGCTATACTGCCGCACATTTGGATATAACTAGTGAAGAAGTATTTCAGCATTTGGCCTGTACTGATCAACTACCTAAACTGGATATAAGATATTGTGGGTGAATTTTGAGAGATGGCAAACTTTGGGGAATTATGATATTTGGGTAGAACTTGTTTAGAGATGAATTTGGGCCTTTGGCACTGGTTACTGAATGTCTCTAAAGTTGGAGGGGGAGTAGGATCAATTACTAGGAAGAAAAATTCCTCTTACTAAGGTCCTTCATGTTAATAAACCAAAAGCTGACTGGAGGCAAAGCAGAAATTCCAAAAATTTAGGATAAACAACGTCTGACTACTTGTAAAATGTAAATGTAAAATGTAAAATGACTATGTAATTTAAAATCTCTTTAGAAGTGATTTTAAAAGAATGACAAAGCAGACAAAAGGGAGAAAAAAGTTATGTAAATATATACCAATTCTTATTTTTTACAGTAATTTTATGGAAGTAACAAATATTGTCAAATTTCATATAATCTCTAGGAGTTCCAGGTACACTGAGAAAAAAAGGTATTTAAAAAAATTGTATCATTGGAAAGCTCTGATGATTGAACCTACAGAACACACTGGACCATAATTTTGTTTTCTAACCATATGTGGTGTCTAATTTAATTGTACATTGCCCAGGCAGATGCTACAGCCTTCATTCAACCTGGAACTTACTGGACATCAGTGGCCACTTTATAGAAATTCTTCACGTAGTTGTTTTCTTTAAATTTTTACTTCATGAAGACATCCCTCTTGATGTATTAGAAAACAATTTTAAGTTGATTAAACCAACACTTGAAAGTAACACTATCCTCAAGCAATAATTTGTTGAATTTTTTTAGTTGGAGGGGACATATAATGCTAGAATGATGCATAAGTGGAAGCACAATATAGAGAAAGACATGTGGGAGTGAATCCTAATTGTCACTTCTATGTAAATATCTCAGTGACCTCAGTTGCCCCATCTTTAAACTGAGTATTTCTCACAAGGTTGTTGTGAGGCTTGAAAGAAATGATCTATGTGAATGCAGGTACTCAGTTCAGAGATGAATTGTCAGCAATTACTATTATGCTATTTAAGTAAAATATTTTTTTCTGTCAAAATGGTGGTGTATTCCTTCTATGACAAAAACGGATTAAGTGACTTCACAAAAATTATCTCAAGGAACTTCAAAAAAAGACAATATTCATTATATCTGTAGCTTTCTGAATGATCAATATATATCACTTTTGGTTTTTGTGTGAAAGAGAGATCTTTATTCTCCTCTAAGATACAGCTGACAACTAGTGTGGTTTCTCAGCCTGTTCCAAATGTGAACTGAATCATGAGGTCTAGAATCATCATACCCCATGAACATTCATGTCCTTGAGTTTACTTCTTTGTCATTCATATGCAGGTTCTACACAAAATATTTACATGCATTGGTTTTATCTTTCACAGGCAAGTAAAGGGACCCAGATTCCTATTTGGCGGGGTTTAAATCAGAGCTCAGAGGTTTTGTTTCATGTACGTTTGCTGTCTGCCTGGTTTGACTCATTAACCAGATTATCTCCAAAATGACACATACTCAGACATAACCCATATTATTGTTTGATATTTTGAGATCTATTATGTATTCATACAGAGATGTACAATCTGAAATAAAAAATAAGGTAAACATGTCTTATTTTAGAAACTGTCTCTTCCCACTCCTACATTTAGGTTAATTTTAAGATCCTCATATTCTTCAAACTTAATTAAAGTTACTTTTCTAAACTGCTTTTCTGCTTTTGTAAGGAATAGATGAACTTCAAGTAAGTGCAAAAAAAAACCCACACATTTTAATTTTAACTGTAAAGAGAGGGTTTACATGTTAAGATAACACTCAGGTTAATTTTTTCTAGATGCGATGTTCAGATAATATTTGTAATAATAATACTAACAATTCTGTGCTCTCATTATACTCTCCTGAGGATATGCTCATATTTATATATCTTTTCTGAAATACTGCTATAGCATTCAACATTGTCTACTCCATTAAATTTAAGTCAGTTTTCAGACCATTATTTAATACCTACAACCCTTTGAGTTAGGCATTATAATCCTCAACTTATAAAGGAAGAAACTGAGTCTCAGAGAAATTTGAAGTTTTGCTGGTGGCTAAATAACTAATGGAGCCAGGTTCAAATCCAGGTCTGCCTAACTACAAAGCCTATACATTGTCCACCATATCAAGATTCTGGAGACCCTAACAATATGGTATTTTGGGATGTATAATTGCTTATCTAGTGAACTCAGGGTAGCAAAGACCAGGAGTTGAAAACATGTGGATGCATACTAAAACTATTGCTCAGGTGAGCTGATGGATTGTAACACAAATCTTTTCTCCTAGCTGTAAAGCAATACTAAAAACCTTCAGAGAAGCTGGCAGGCATGCACCACTTTGCCTTCAGCCATTAATATATTAAGAAATTATTGAGTGTTTATCACATTCCAGAGACTAACCTAAGTCCTGGGGATACTTCTGAGAACAAACAGAGAAAAGTCCTTGTGGAGCTTACATTATTGCAGTCTTTCTCTCAAGCTATGTCAGTACTTGTAACTGATCAGCATTCCCACCTTCCCAGAAAATGAAGTGCCTCGATACATCCTTTTAATAGATTGCTGATCCCTGTTGTAGTCAGAACAGAAAATGAAGCCAAAATAGAACCGCTTTTTTATGTAAGCCATGTAAAGATCAAAGAATGCTACTTCAACAAATTTTTAAGAAAGAAAGATATTGTGCTGTATACAGAGTAGGCACAACATACTCTTTGAATAAATGAATGAATGAATAATAAATGCATGGTAATATTTACAGAACTAGTTAATGGAAACTGTACAAGTTTGTTTTTAAAGTTGTTACTGGTTATTACAGGCATTTATCTTTATGCTATATGATTGGACTCTATAGAAACATTTTATTTCTGTATGTCTCACTTGATGAAATAATATAATTTTATAATTATCAATGGTTTTTATTTGATTCACTGTGCTACATAGTATGTTAAGTACTTCTCTTTATTGAGATTATGTGTTAGGCATAATCCAGTGTTGAAGATGTGGCAGTGAACAGACAGATGAAATCCCGCCTACATTCTAGTTGGGGGTGGGAGATGGGGCGAAAGTAAAACAAAAAACAAATAAAGAAAATATGTAGTATGACTGCTAAAGAGAAAAATAAAGAGGGAGAGTTCTTTTTTTTTTTTTTTTTTTTGAGCTACGGGCAGCCGCCATGCTCCCCCCCGCAAGAGGGGGATGCGGAGCTTGCA